>NC_057797.1:339624225-339924225 GCF_018294505.1 Triticum aestivum
GACTCCAACACCTCTCATATATACCCAAACTTCCAGAAAGAAACCAAGATCGGGAGTTCCGCCGCCGCAAGCCTCTGTAGCCACCGAAAACCAATCTAGACCCATTCGGGCACCCTGTCGGAGGGCAGAATCCCTCTCCAGTGGCCATCTTGATCATCTCGGCGCTCTCCATGATGAGTAGGGAGTAGTTCACCCTCGGGGCTGAGGGTATGTACCAGTAGCTATGTGTTTGATCTCTTTCTCCTGTTCTTGATTCGGCAGGATCTTGATGTATCGCGAGCTTTGCTATTATAGTTGGATCTTATGATGTTTCTCCCCCTCTAATCTCTTTGTAATGTATTGAGTTTTCCCTTTGAAGTTATCTTATCAGATTGAGTCTTTAAGGATTTGAGAACACTTCATGTATGTCTTGCACGTGCTTATCTGTGGTGACAATGGGATATTCACGTGATCCACTTGATGTATGTTTTGGTGATCACCTTGCGAGTTCCGTGACCTCGTGAACTTATGCATAGGGGTTGGCACACGTTTTCGTCTTGACTCTTCGGTGGCAACTTTGGGGCACTCTTTGAAGTTCTTTGTGGTGGTTGAACAGATGAATCTGAGATTGATGCGGAGCATCCCAAGGCCATCCCCATGGACCCAACTACATCTACTACGACACCTCTTGGATACATGACACGAGCACGTGCAAGAGCTCTTGAAACTGAGGTGACATCTCTCCTCTCACAATTCCACTCCGATCCACTTGAGACATGGCTACTACCTCAAACGGAGATGTTTTGTGTCATTAGGTACCAAGGAACCAGCCTGGAAGGAGCTACGGAACGAGATGGACGTCAAGAGCCTGAAGAGGAGCCGCACATGCCAGGATGAGCGGTACTACCGCTGAAGCCCTTCAAGAGGTACTGCCGCTGGACATCCGCTCCACTGCCGCTCAACCCGACAAATCCCTGTGTTCGCACGACCCGGGTCCGGTACTACCGCCTGTACCACTGGTACTACCGCTTTGAGCAGTACTACCGCCCGTTGCCCGGTACTACCGCCCTGCCTGTCCACAGAGAACGGGCCTAGGGCCCATGTATCCCCTCGTCACTTACCCTTTCGTGGATTTAGACTATATATACTTGTCCCTTAGCCCCGTACTAGGGTTAGCAAATGTTTAGCTCAGATTTGTGAGAGAGCTTTGCTCATCCACTTGGTTACCTTCTCCTCGGAGATTCGAGCCTCCACCGGAGAAGATCCCCCAAGCGGATTCAAGCCCCCTTTACGGGAAGATCCCCTTGTGGATTCAAGACCTCCTCACGGAGAAGAACCGGTTACCGTGTATCGTCCCTAGTTGTCCGTGGATTTGTGTATCGTCCTATGTACTCGAGGATCTAGCCCATGTGTGACTTATTCTTGTCGGTTTAGTGATTTCCTCTTGTGTTTTCCTTCCGGTCTTCCTCGTGTTCTTCTTGATTTCCCCGGGATCCGCTCCTTTCGTGAAGGATCGGGCGATTAGGGTCTCTACCCTACATCATCTTGGTATGAAGAGCCAGGTTGATCATGATTTCGGAGCCTCCCCGTTGTGTTGCTAGCCTTATTTTGTTGTTTTTCGTCCTAAATTCGAAAATCCCCACCAAAAATAGCCCCAATTTTTTTGTGATTTGTTGGTTTGACGAAGTTTGGTTGGATTTGATCCGTAGATTTGCTTGGTTTCAAGTGGATCTAGCATCTCCCCAATTTTCTCCTCTTTCCATCCACGAAATCGCTCGAATTTTGGCCTCAAAATCATCCTTTTCCGCCCCAAAATTCGCCCCGATCCAGATCTTGCGATTTTTCCGACACCAGCGGTACTACCGCCTCATCGAGCGGCACTACCGCTTAAGTACCACCAGCGGTACTACCGCCTATTCCAGCAGTACTACCGTTCCGCCCAGTTCCGCCCATCCGATTGGCATTTTTGCCTCCACCACTTATACACCATCACCACTTCCGCATACTACCCCCATTGTGCCCGTTTCGCACTCCAACACGTGTTGCCACTTCGAGGTTTGAGAATTTGAGTTGCGGTACCGTATCCTTTTGTGTTTCGGCTATTTAGGTACGGTTCGACATCGACAACACCGCCGCTCATCTTCGCCATGGACGCGTCATCAACAACGACCATCTCGACTACATCGTGGCATTCGTGCCACCATTTTGACACCATACCGGAAGCAAGACCAGTAACCTCATCTCGTTATTGGACATATCACTCTTGCCATTACATTCATAGCCATCATAGCCTTACTCCTTTGCGTTGCTTACCCATCGAGACTAGCCATTGAGTATTGCCGGCAATGAGACCTGTGCACATTAGTGATCATACTTCCCATAGCATACATACATCATTGTTGCCTATATTAGTATCATCTCTTGTCTCACAAAGTTGTCATCGCATACTCACTTGCTATCTTGGTTCGTCAAGCATTGCATGAGAAAAGAGCTCAAACATCAAAGAGCCAAACAAGCTTTTAAGCAAAGAGGAAATATAAGCAAAGAGCTTTTAAGCAAGAACCATAGCGTCATACAACATTAAGATTGTCATACTCGATCATCTTGGATCATATCATAGCATCACCTTGCATACAAAATATTTGGGATAGAAGTCGTTGCATTTTTGCTAAGTAGGTTGTGCACAAGTTCTTGTATCCGCCTATCGTGCAATCGTGCTAGCGTCTCTCTAGTGTTGTGCAACAAGAGCATTTTTGTGGATTCCACATTTTGGCTCACCCTTGGTTGCACAACCCCACTTATCTTTTTGCGCGTGTGTTTCCGTGTACCTTATATGCTTGGTCTACTTGTTACATTGCATCTTGCGAATCTTTTCCAACATTATTGAAGCTCACTTACAAATTGCATCAAATTTTGTGCCACCATCCTAACCAAGCTCCACCATAAGCTTTTACTTGTGTAGGTGTGAGAAACCGACGAGAATTCATACCAATTGGGCTATTTCCTTGTCCTACATTGGAGTGATCATCGATTCACTTTCAACTTCGGTCAAGGTACATTTGGTATTCGTTCTTCTCTTTCTACCACTCACATTTGTCTTGGAATGATGGATGGGCCAAGTACTTCTACCAACCCACTCTTCATGGAGCAAGACGACGACATGAACTCCTTCGTCACCAAGAGTCACCTCTTTGGTGCACAATGTGCTTTGCATCAAGAGCAACAAGCTATGAGTGAACGCATCGACAACCTTGCCGCCGACTTGCGACTTTCCGAGAAACGTACAAGGGACTACTTTGACCACAAGCTCGACGATCACAAGCAAGATAATGATGCAAGGATGGATGAGATTCGTGCTTTGTTGCTCAACCGCTCTTCTTCCACTTCAAGAAGGAGCCGTTCAAGTCGCCATTCCGACTTTACCCTCTCCGGCTCAAGTACACCGACATCGAACACTCTTCGTCGAGCTGCGCGCACCGGCCGTCAAGCAAACCTTAATCCACTTCGAGACACCGACTCTCAAGAGCGCCGACAAGGTCAAGCCGAAGAAGCCTTTGCGCTAGCTCGAGAATGACAACAACAACGCCAATATGAAGAGGAAGAATGCGCGCGTCTACACCAAAATGCACAAGATGTTGAGGCTCAACGTCAAGAACAACAACTCAGTGACGCTCAAGCACTTGAGGCGCAACATGCTCTACGCGATGCAAGTCAAGCCGTTGCTGACCGAGGCCGACAAGCCCATGAACAAGAGGAAGCACTTCGTGAAGAAATTCACGAACGACGATTTCAAGCTCCCGTGCATCGTCTAGTTCCTCCTCGAGCTCGACGCGCTCCTCCACAAGCTCGCCAAGACCATAAAGTTCATCAAGAGCATGATGACAATGGGAATCCTCCGCGACAAGAGCAACACGAGGTTGACAAACCTCCGCGTCAAGAGCACCACGAGTTGAATAATCAGCTACAACATGGGTGTCATCATCCCCGACCCCAACACAATGAAGAGCAATGCTACGGCAAGCTCAAGTTCACCATGCCCAAGTTCAACGGAAGCAACGATCCCGAAGAATACCCTTCATGGGCATTGAAAGTTGACAAGATCTTCCGTTTGCACAATTATGAAGAAGAGAAAAAGATCACGATGGCATCCCTTGAGTTCCAAGACTATGTCCTCATTTTGTGGGAACAAATCATACAGCGCCGTGAGGCAAGAGGTGAACCACCCATCACTACTTGGGCAAAAATGAAGGATGTCATGAGAGCACGCTTCGTGGCTACCTACTACAACCGCGACCTCTTCAAGAAACTCCAACAACTCAAGCAAGGAACAAAGAGCGTTGAAGAATACTACAAGGAGATGGAGATTGCAATGATAAGAGCCAATGTGACGGAAGATGATGAGCAAACAATGGCACGTTTCTTGAATGGCCTCAATCATCCTATCAAGAAGATCGCCGACTTCCAACCATACTCAAATCTCATCGAGCTAGTGCACCAAGCTACCAAAGCAGAACGCCAAGTGCAAGATGATTTCAAGTATGCCAAGTTCTCATCCAAGTCCTACAGTTTCTCCAATAACCAAGCTTCAATGACTCCAACACCGACTACAAGACCCTCTACTTCCAACGTTGACAAGTCGACTTCCAAGAAAGCTTCACCAATTACAAGCAATCCTAATACGAGCAACTTCAAGCCGAGAGCTTCATCATCATCAACCCCTACCGATGAGACCGTCAAGACGAGTTCCCTCAAGTGTTTCACTTGCGGCGGCCAAGGCCACAAGTCCTAAGAGTGCACCAACAAGCGCACCATGATCTTCAACGATGATGGCACTTATGATTCCATGAGCGAAGGAGAAATGGAAGCCCTTGAGCAAGTCGCCATGCACTGCCAAGTGAACAATGAAGAAGAACAAGTCTTTTGCGATGAAGATTCAAGTCCCGCACTTGTTGTCTCCAAAGTCTTGACTCTCCAACATCAACAAGAAGAAGACCAACGATGCCACATATTCCACACCAAGGCCGGCATCAATGGACGATCCGTCAAGGTCATCATCGATGGAGGGAGTTGTCACAATCTCGCAAGTGAAGAACTTTGCTCCAAGCTCCAATTGCCCAAGACAAAGCATCCACATCCATACAAAGTGCAATGGCTTAGCAACTCCGGCACTATCCAAGTCGAGCACCGAGTGCGAGTATCCTTCAAAATCGGCGCCTACGAAGACACCTTGGAGTGCGATGTCATCCCAATGACCGTTTGTCATCTTCTCGGACGGCCATGGCAATTCGATAGAGGAGTCGTCCACAATGGGCGTACAAACCACTATAGCTTCAAGATGCAAGGAAAGGAGTTTGTGTTACGCCCTATGTCTCCAAGCCAAGTGATCACCGATAAGCAAGCCACCCATCGTGGAGAGAATGGTGAGAGAGTGAGCCACCAAAAAGAGAGTGAGCGCCACAAGCCCAAATTGAGTGCCTCCACGATGAGCGAAAACAAGAACCTAGTTCTATTTGCCACCAAACGTGAGATGAGAGAAATGTGTGAGAACCCATCTAGTCTCCTACACTACGTCCTCGTGTGCAAGGACAATGCACTACAAACTAACACTTCTCACACTGTTCCTCTAGTGTTGTCTTCTCTTTTACAGGAATTTCAAGATGTTTTCCCCGATGAGCTACCTCCGGGACTACCTCCACTACGAGGCATTGAGCACCGCATCGACCTCATCCCTGGAGCACCGCTTCCGAACAAAGCTCCCTACCGCGTCAACCCTGAAGAAACCAAAGAAATTCAAACGCAAGTAAAGCATCTCATAGACCATGGTCATGTGCGTGAAAGTTTGAGTCCTTGTGCTGTACCGGTCATTCTTGTGCCAAAACGTGATGGTAGTTTTCGCATGTGCTCCGATTGTAGACCTATCAATGCTATCACCGTTCGTTATAGATATCCCATTCCACGCCTAGATGATATGCTAGATGAGCTTAGTGGTGCCACTATATTTTCCAAAATTGATCTTAAGAGTGGTTACTATCAAATCCGCATACAAGAGGGCGATGAATGGAAAACCGCCTTCAAAATCAAGTTTGGTTTGTATGAGTGGTTAGTCATGCCTATGGGTCTCTCGGAAGCACCGGGCACTTTTATGCGCCTTATGAATCATGTCTTTTCGCCCTTACATTGGTATATTTCTTGTGGTTTACTTCGATGACATTCTTGTGTTTAGCAAATCTATCAAAGAGCATGTCACCCATGTCCGCACCGTTTTGCAAACTCTTAGGAAAGAGCGTCTCTATGCTAATATGGAGAAATGCCTTTTTGGTGTTGATAAGCTCGTTTTCTTGGGTTTTGTTGTCTCTTCTATGGGTGTTCATGTAGATGAGTCCAGGATCAATGCTATTAAGACTTGGCCGCAACCAACCAACATGCATCAAGTGCGTAGTTTCCTTAGCCGTGCGGGTTTCTATCGTCGCTTTGTGAAGGATTTTAGCACCATTGCTTTGCCTTTGCATGCTTTGAGCAAGAAGAATGCGCCTTTTGTTTGGGGACCATCCCAAGATACCGCATTCAATGAGCTTAAGAATTTGCTTACTCATGCTCTCGTGCTTGCTTTACCAAACTTCGACAAGCCTTTTGAAATTCATTGCGATGCTAGTGGTAATGGCATAGGAGGTGTGTTAACGCAAGAGAAGCGCCCCATAGCTTACTTTCGTGAGAAACTTTCCGGAGCGCAACTCAATTATCCCATCTATGACAAAGAGCTATATGCTTTAGTCCGCGTTTTGCATGAATGGGAACACTACCTTCGTCCCCATGAGTTTATCATTCATACCGATCATGAGACTCTCAAGTATCTTAAGGGTCAAACTAAGTTGAACAAGCGTCATGCTAAATGGAGTGAATTTATTGAGTCTTTTCCCTATGTCATCAAGTACATCAAGGGTAAAGAAAACATCATAGCGGACGCTCTTTCCCACATATGCATGCTAGTCACACAACTTGAGTTAGATGTCATTGGCTTCGAGCATATCAAAGAATTGTATGAGCATGATGAAACTTTTGCCACTCCATATGCCAAGTGTTTGTCGAATACATCTTGGGAACGCTATTACATCAAAGACGGCTATCTTATGAGAGCTAACAAACTTTGCATCCCCAAGTCGTCCCTTTGTTTGTTGCTTTTGCAGGAATCGCATGGAGGGGGCTTAATGGGACATTTCGGACGCGACAAGACGTTCGCCACGCTCTCGAAGAGCTACTTTTGGCCAAAGATGTTTCGGGACGTCAATTGCTTCACCAACCGATGTTCGACATGCCGCAAAGCTAAGTCCAAAGCTCAATCTCATGGCCTCTATATGCCTCTGCCGATTCCATACCAACCATGGGAAGACATTAGCGTGGACTTTGTACTTAGTCTGCCTAGGACTCGCAATGGGAAAGATTCTATATTTGTCGTTGTGGACCGTTTCTCAAAAATGGCACATTTTATTCCTTGTAACAAGATAGACGATGCTTCACATGTTGCTAATCTCTTTTGTAGGGAAATATTGTGTCTACATGGTGTGCCAAAGACTATCATCTCGGACCGCGACGTCAAGTTCTTGAGTTACTTTTGGAAGACCTTATGCGCCAAGCTCGGAATCAAGCTTCTATTCTCCACGGCCTATCATCCATAAACCGATGGCCAAACGGAGGAGACAAACCGCACACTCTCCGCTCTACTTCCAGTACTCATCAAGAAGAACATCAAGGAGTGGGAGGAGTTCCTACCTATTGCCGAGTTCGCCTACAACCGAGCAAGACACTCAACAACCGGCAAGTCTCCTTGCGAGGTCGTTTACGGATTCAACACATTGTCACCATTGGACATTCTTCCTCTACCACTCCAAGAGCGCATCAATTTGGACACAAGTGCGCATGTGACACATCTCAAGAAGGTGCATGAAGATACAAGAAACAGCATCGAGCGCCAAGTTCAACGCCTTGTGACCAAGCTCAACTTCAACAAGCAACCTATGGTCTTCAACATTGGCGATCTTGTGTGGCTACACCTTCGGAAGGACCGCTTTCCACCAGAATGCAAGTCCAAGCTTCGACCATGAGCGGATGGACCCTTCAAGGTGCTTGCACGCTACAACGACAATGCTTACAAGATCGACCTCCCGCGCGACAAGTACAACGTGAGCGACACCTTCAACGTCAAAGATCTCTCTCCCTTCCATGGTGATGAAGAATTTGATCTGAGGACGGATCTTCCCCAAGGGAGGGGAGATGATCCAGAGCATCCCAAGGCCATCCCCATGGACCCAACTACATCTACTACGACACCTCTTGGACCCATGACACGAGCACGTGCAAGAGCTCTTGAAACCGAGGTGACATCACTCCTCTCACAATTCCACTCCGATCCACTTGAGACATGGCTACTACCTCAAACGGAGATGTTTTGTGTCATTAGGTACCAAGGAAACAGCCTGGAAGGAGCTATGGAACGAGATGGACGTCAAGAGCCTGAAGAGGAGCCACACACGCCAGGACGAGCGGTACTACCGCTGGCGAGCGGTACTACCGCTGAAGCCCTTCAAGCGGTACTACCGCCGGACATCCGCTCCACTGCCACTCAACCCGACAAATCCCTGTGTTCGCACGACCCGGGTCCGGTACTACTGCCTGTACCAGCGGTACTACCATTTTGAGCGGTACTACCGCCCGTTGCCCGGTACTACCACCCTTCCTGTGTGCAGAGAACGGGCCTAGGGCCTATGTATCCCCTCGTCACTTACCCTTTCATGGATTTAGACTATATATACTTGTCCCTTAGCCCCGTACTAGGGTTAGCAAATGTTTAGCTCAGATTTGTGAGAGAGCTTTGCTCATCCACTTGGTTACCTTCTCCTCGGAGATTCGAGCCTCCACCGGAGAAGATCCCCCAAGCGGATTCAAGCCCCCTTTACGGGAAGGTCCCCTTGTGGATTCAATACCTCCTCACGGAGAAGAACCGGTTACCGTGTATCATCCCTAGTTGTCCGTGGATTCGTGTATCGTCCTATGTACTCGAGGATCTAGCCCATGTGTGACTTATTCGTGTCGGTTTAGTGATTTCCTCTTGTGTTTTCCTTCCGTTCTTCCTCGTGTTCTTCTTGATTTCCCCAGGATCCGCTCCTTTCGTGAAAGATCGGGCGATTAGGGTCTCTACCCTACATCAGAGATTGTGTGATACATATCGTATAATCATACCGATGGATACTTGAGGTGACATTGGAGTATCTAGGTGACATTAGGGTTTTGGTTGATTTGTGTCTTAAGGTGTTATTCCAGTACGCACTCTAGGATAGATTGAACGGAAAGAATAGCTTCGCGTTATTTTACAACGGACTCTTAAAAAGATCGATCAGAAAGGATAACTTTGAGGTGGTTTCATACCCTACAATAATCTCTTCGTTTGTTCTCCGCTATTAGTGACTTTGGAGTGACTCTTTTATGCATGTTGAGAGATAGTTATATGATCCAATTGTGTTATTATTGTTGAGAGAACTTTCACTAGTGAAAGTATGAACCCTAGGCCTTGTTTCGAAGCATTGCCATACCGTTTGTGCTCACTTTTACCACTTGCTACCTTGCTGTTTTTATATTTTAAGATTATAAAAACCTATATCTACCATCCATATTGCACTTGTATCACCATCCCTTCGCCGAACTAGTGTACCTATACAATTTACTATTGTATTGGATGTATTGGGGACACAAGAGACTCTTTGTTATTTGGTTGAAGGGTTGTTCGAGAGAGACCATCTTCATCCTACGCCTCCCATGGATTGATAAACCTTAGGTCATCCACTTGAGAGAAATTTGCTACTGTCCTACAAACCTCTTCACTTGGAGGCCCAACAACGTCTACATGAAGAAGGTTGTGTAGTAGGCATCAAGCTCTTTTCTGGCGCCGTTGCCGGGGAGGTTAGCGCTTGAAGGTATATCTTTAGATCTTGCAATCAAATCTGTTAGTTTCTTGTTTTATCACTTGTTTAGTCTATAAAAGAAAACTACAAAAAAAATGGAATTGAGGGTGCATCATATGCTTCATCTTTTTAATATCTTTCGTGAAAATAAGGATTCGGATAATTGTGCCAAAATGCTAGAAGAAGAATGCATTAGAATGTTTGGCACTAAATCTTTATATGATGATCATGATTGCAGTGTTGTTAGTACGGATTCTTTGAATACCCATGATGCTAATGATATTCAAAGCCACAAGCTTGGCGATGCTATGTTTGATGAAGATGATATTTTTTGTCTCCCAAGTTTTGATGAGCAAATTTATTATGATGAAAGCATGCCTCCTATTTATGATGATTATATTGATGAAAGTGGGTTTGGAAGAGTGTCAACTTTAGGAAGTAATGATCCCACTATTTTGGAGGATGTTCAATCTTATTGTGATAATTATAAAAGTGGATTTGGAGAGGTCATGACTTTATTTAGTAATGATTCCACTATTTCGGAAGATGTTCCAATTGATTATGAGAACAAAGTTGCTATCTATGATGATTGTGTTGACACATATGCTATAGAGAATAATGATATCCATGAAACTTGTCATGATGATTTTAACTTTCAATTGGATTATGCCTCACATGATAGTTATTTTGTTGAGTTTGCTCCCACTACTATTCATGAGAAGAAATTTACTTATGTGGAGAGTAATAAAAATTATATGCTTGTGGCTCATGAAAAGAATGCTTTATGTGATTGTTATATTGTTGAATTCATTCATGATGCTACTGAAAATTATTATGAGGGAGGAATATATGCTTGTAGGAATTGCAATAATATCAAGTTTCCTCTCTATGTGCTTAAAGTTTTGAAGTTTTGCTTGCTTTACCTTCCTATGCAAGTTGATTCTTGTTGCCATAAATTGTTTGCTCACAAAATCCCTATGCATAGGAAGTGGGTTAGACTTAAATATGCTAGTCATATTCTTCATGATGCTCTCTTTATGTTTCAATTCTTATCTTTTATGTGAGCATCATTGAAATCATCATGCCTAGCTAGGGGCGTTAAACGATAGCGCTTGCTGGGAGGCAACCCAATTTTATTTTTGTTCTTTTCCTTTTTGTTCCTATTTAGTAATAAATAAATCATCTATCCTATGTTATGATTGTGTTTTTTATGTTTTAATTAGTGTTTGTGCCAAGTAAAGCCTTTAGGATCTTCTTGGGTGATTGTTATTTGATCTTGCTGTAAAAAAACAGAAAGTATGTGCTCACGAGAATAATTTTCGTTTTATACCAGAGAGCGATAAAATACCAATTCAACTTGCAGTAGATTAATAGACAAATTCCCTCAGACTTACTAATTTCTCAGGATTTTTGGAGTTGCAGAAGTATGCGAAACCTACAGATTACTACAGACTGTTCTGTTTTTGACAGATTCTGTTTTCTATGTGTTGTTTGCTTATTTTGATGAATCTATGAGTAGTATCGGAGGGTATGAACCATAGAGAAGTTGGAATACAGTAGATATTACACCAATATGAATTTAGAATGAGTTCACAATAGTACCTAGGTGGTGATTTATTTTCTTATACTAACGAAGCTCATGCGATTTTCTGTTGAGTTTTGTGTTGTGAAGTTTTGAAGTTTTGGGTAAAGATTCGATGGACTACGGAATAATGAGTGGCAAGAGCCTAATCTTGGGGATGCCGTAGGCACCCCAAGGTAATATTCAAGGACAACCAAGAGCCTAAGCTTGGGGATGCCCCGGATGGCATCCCCTCTTTCGTCTTCGTTCGTCGGTAACTTTACTTGAGGCTATATTTTTATTCACCACATGATATGTGTTTTGCTTGGAGCGTCATTTTATTTTTCTTTTGTTTTGCTTGCTGTTTGAATAAAATACCACGATCTGAAATTCTTAAATGTCAGAGAGTCTTCACATAGTTGCATAATTATTCAACTACTCATTGATCTTCACTTATATCTTTCGGAGTAGTTTGCCATTTGCTCTAGTGCTTCACTTATATCTTTTAGAGAACGACGGTGGTTTTATTTTGAAGAAATAATGAACTCTCATGCTTCACTTATATTATTTTGGGAGTCCTAAACAGCATGGTAATTTGCTTTGGTTATGAAACTAGTCCTAGTATGATGGGCATTCAAGATGGGTATAATAAAAACTTTCATATAGAGTGCATTGAATACTATGAGAAGTTTGATACTTGATGATTGTTTTGAGTTATGAAGATGGTGATATTAGAGTCATGCTAGTTTAGTAGTTGTGAATTTGAGAGATACTTGTGTTAAAGTTTGTGATTCCTGTAGCATGCACATATGGTGAACCGTTATGTGATGAAGTCGGAGCATGATTTATTTATTGATTGTCTTCCTTATGAGTGGCGGTCGGGGACGAGCGATGGTCTTTTCCTACCAAACTATCCCCCTAGGAGCATGCGCGTAGTACTTTGTTTTGATAACTAATAGATTTTTGCAATAAGTATGTGAGTTCTTTATGACTAATTTGAGTCCATGGATTAACGCACTCTCACCCTTCCACCATTGCTAGCCTCTCTAGTACCGCGCAACTTTTGCCGGTACCATAAACCCACCATATATCTTCCTCAAAACAGCCACCATACCTACCTATTATGGCATTTCCATAGCCATTCCGAGATATATTGCCATGCAACTTTCCACTGTTCTGTTTATTATGACACGCTCCATCATTGTCATATTGCTTTGCATGATCATGTAGTTGACATCGTATTTGTGACAAAGCCACCTTTCATAATTCTTCCATACATGTCACTCTTGATTCATTGCACATCCCGGTACACCACCGGAGGCATTCGTATAGAGTCATATTTTGTTCTGAGTATCGAATTGTAATTCTTGAGTTGTAAGTAAATAAAAGTGTGATGGTCATCATTATTAGAGAATTGTCCCATGTGAGGAAAGGATGATGGAGACTATGATTATCCCACAAGTTGGATGAGACTCCGGACAAAAAATTAAAAAAAAGAGAGAAAAAAGAGGCCATAAAAAAAAGACGTCCCAAAAACAAAAAAATGAGAGAAAAATAGAGAAGGGGCAATGCTACTATCCTTTTACCACACTTGTGCTTCAAAGTAGCACCATGATCTTCATGATAGAAAGTCTCATATGTTGTCACTTTCATATACTAGTGGGAATCTTTTATTATACAACTTGGCTTGTATATTCCAATGACGGGCTTCCTCAAAATGCCCTAGGTCTTCGTGAGCAAGCGAGTTGGATGCACACACACTTAGTTTCTTTTTGAGATTTCATACACTTATAGCTCTACTGCATCCATTGCATGGAAATCCCTACTCACTCACATTGATATCTATTGATGGGCATCTCCATAGCCTATTGATACACCTAGTTCATGTGAGACGATCTTCTCCTTTTTGTCTTCTCCACAGCCACCATTCTATTCCACCTATAGTGCTATATCCATGGCTCATGCTCATGTATTGCGTGAAGATTGAAAAGGTTTGAGAACATCAAAAGTATGAAACAATTGCTTGGCTTGTCATCGGGGTTGTGCATGATTTAAATATTTTGTGTGATGAAGATAGAGCATAGGCAGACTATATGATTTTGTAGGGATAACTTTCTTTGGCCATGTTATTTTGAGAAGACATGATTACTTTGTTAGTATGCTTGAAGTATTATTATTTTTATGTCAATATTTAACTTTTGTCTTGAATCTTTCGGATCTGAATATTCTTGCCACAATAAAGAGAATTACATGGATAAATATGTTAGGTAGCATTTCACATCAAAAATTCTGTTTTTATCATTTACCTACTCGAGGACGAGCAGGAATTAAGCTTGGGGATGCTTGATACGTCTCCAACGTATCAATAATTTTTGATTGTTCCATGCTATTATATTATCAACCTTGGATGTTTTATATGCATTTATATGCTATTTTATATGATTTTTGGGACTAACCTATTAACCTAGAGCCCAGTGCCAGTTTCTGCTTTTTCCTTGTTTTTGAGTATCCCAGAAAAGGAAAACCAAATGGAGTCCAATTGACCTAAAATTTCACGGAGATTGTTTTTGGACCAAAAGTAGACCACAGAGTAACGGAGATGGACCCGAGGAGTCCCGAGGCCACCACGAGGGTGGGGGCGCGCCCGACCCCCCTGGGCGCACCCCCCTATCTCATGGCCGCCTCGGGGACCCCCTTGACTTGTCCTCGACTCCAACACATCTTAAATATACCCAAACTTCCAGAAAGAAACGTATATCGGGAGTTCCGCCGCCGCAAGCCTCTGTAGCCACTGAAAACCAATCTAGACCCGTGCCGTCACCCTATCGGAGGGGGGAATCTCTCTCCGGTGGCCATCTTCATCATCTCGACGCTCTCCATGACGAGAAGGGAGAAGTTCACCCTCGGGGCTGAGGGTATGTACTAGTAGCTATGTGTTTGATCTCTCTCTCGTGTTCTTGATTCGGCACGATCTTGATGTATCACAAGCTTTGCTATTATAGTTGGATCTTATGATGTTTCTCCCCCTCTACTCTCTTGTAATGGATTAAGTTTCCCCTTTGAAGTTATCTTATCGGATTGAGTCTTTATGGATTTGAGACCACTTGATGTATGTCTTGCATGTGCTTATCTGTGGTGACAATGGGATATTCACGTGATCCACTTGATGTATATTTTGGTGATCAACTTGCTAGTTCCGTGACCTCGTGAACTTATGCATAGGGGTTGGCACACGTTTTCGTCTTGACTCTCCGGTAGAAACTTTGGGGCACTCTTTGAAGTTCTTTCTGTTGGTTGAATAGATGAATCTGAGATTGTGTGATACATATCGTATAATCATACCCACGGATACTTGAGGTGACATTGGAGTATCTAGGTGACATTAGGATTTTGGTTGATTTGTGTCTTAAGGTGTTATTCTAGTACAAACTCTAGGATAGATTGAACGGAAAGAATAGCTTCGTGTTATTCTACTACGGACTCTTGAATAGATCGATTAGAAAGGATAACTTTGAGGTGGTTTCGTACCCTACAATAATCTCTTCGTTTGTTCTCTGCTATTAGTGACTTTGGAGTGACTCTTTGTTGCATATTGAGGGAAAGTTATATGATCCAATTATATTATTATTGTTGAGAGAACTTTCACTAGTGAAAGTATGAACCCTAGGCCTTGTTTTGAAGCATTGCAATACCATTTGTACTCACTTTTACCACTTGCTACCTTAGTATTTTTATATTTTCAGATTACAAAAACCTATATATACCATCCATATTGCACTTGTATCACCATCTCTTCGTCGAACTAGTGCACCTATACAATTTACCATTGTATTGGGTGTGTTGGGGACAAAAGAGACTCTTTGTTATTTGGTTGCAGGGTTGTTTGAGAGAGACCATCCTCATCCTACGCCTCCCACGGATTGGTAAACCTTAGGTCATCCGCTTGAGGGAAATTTGCTACTGTCCTACAAACCTCTTCACTTGGAGGCCCAACAACGTCTACAAGAAAAAGGTTGTGTAGTAGACATCAGGCCTTGCTGAAGGAGTTTTATTCATGGAGAACAGTCAAGGGGTCCCATAACCCCAACCGCG
The DNA here is from genome assembly GCF_018294505.1 of Triticum aestivum. NCBI lineage: Eukaryota > Viridiplantae > Streptophyta > Magnoliopsida > Poales > Poaceae > Triticum > Triticum aestivum. The sequence goes on from NC_057797.1 coordinate 339,639,811, forward strand.
TAAGGAACACAAAATCAAGGAACATAACACCGGTATGACGGAAACTAGGGCGGCAAGAGTGGAACAAAACACCAGTCATAAGGCCGAGCCTTCCACCCTTTACCAATTATATAGATGCATTAATTAAATAAGAGATAATGTGATATCCCAACATAACCATGTTCCAACATGGAACAAACTTCAACTTCACCTGCAACTAACAACGCTATAAGAGGGGCTGAGCAAAAGTGGTAACATAGCCAAACAACGGTTTGCTAGGAAGGGGGGTTAGAGGCTTGACATGCCAATATGGGAGGCATGATATAACAAGTGGTAGGTAGTGGGACATAGCGATAGAGCGAACAAATAGCAAGCAAAGATAGAAGTGATATCGAGGGTATGGTCATCTTGCCTGCAATGTACTCAGAGTTGTCGAAAGCTTGATCCTCGTTAGCGTACTCAACAGGTTCCTCATTCATGTACTCGTCTCCTGGCTCTACCCAAAGCAAGAATACAAGCAATGGAACAACAATCAATCACAATGCAATGCACAAGCGACATGATGCAACACATGGCATGATATGCAAGATATGATATGCAATGCATATGCGTGCTCTAGAAGGCAAAGAATGATCAAGGCATCAACTTGTCATAACAAGTATGCCACTGGAAAGATGAGGTGATTTCGGTCGAAATTGATATAAGGATCACCGGAAACTGTGATTAACAGCATGATAGCACTTAGAATGCAACAAGAAACTAAGCTACTACACTCCAACATAGTAAAAAGCATATGAGCATAAAGTACACACTAATCTATACAAAACATGAACACTAAGCTCCTGCTAGTTCTCTCTAGAACAAGCTAAAAATAGCATGGCAAAAATGCAAATGATATCAGCTTCACAGACTTACTAACATGTCAAAAAACTGAATCAGGAAGCAGTGTTTAGAGCAAGCAAACAACATGCTACAGGAACATATCATGGCAAACAAATCCATGGAATGCTACTAATAAATGCACTTAACAAAATTCCCTTATTGAACATGATCCAAAAAATTCACAGAAAATATGATTACACCCATGCAAGCATAGCAAGTTTTATAAACAGATTCAGACTTAGTGGAATTTCAGGACATGGCAAAAACAGATTCATGATAGGAACTTTGCAAGCTCATGCCACTCACCACAAAGCACTACATGACAACACAAGCATACCAACGGTGAGAAGACGTATATATTAAGCTAAACATGGCAAGAGCGAGTTCATAGGATGCATGGATCACTAGCAAACCACATCGCAAAGTTGAATAACATGTTAACAATCTGCCAGGAACAATATTTAGCAAAAGTAGAGCATGGTAATGACCTGATAAACTACTCCATAATTGCAACCAGACGCATGAACGGATATAGAAATACCACATCTTCAGAACATGTTTACTTAACTATCTCAAAATGTGCTTGGATCTCATGGTAGCAACAAGTTTACATGGCATCAAAATGTAATAGGAAAAGGACTTAGCAAAACTACTAAGGGTGTGAAATCAGCCATTATGAAGCCTACATTGCATGCTTGTGCTAGTCACCACATAGTTCATAAAAATACAAGACTTTCACCACTGTAAAGATGGCATGATGGATCTCAAAAAACATGTAGACATCATGCTCGTAGGATGCACACACAAAATTCAACAAAAATGACAAATCATCAAGTTGTGTTAAGAACCAGCAGACAACATTATATAGAACTCTTGCAGCAATGATAATCACATCAATATGGACAGTAACATGCATGCAAATGCCACTAACATGAAGAGCTTAATGAGACGAACAGTTCGACATATCATATGCATGAATCGGAGCAACGAGCATGGGGATACACCATGATGGAGGCATGAAAATAACAGGGATCCGGGACTTAGCCAAAAATACTAAGTCCAACGAGCGCGACATAGCTAAGAAATGCATGAGCATGGAATAGAGGGATGCTCACCCTGGGCTTCGGCCGAAGACAGTGGAGAGGCGGGCCGGCGAGATCTGGGCCTTGGGGAGGGGCGGCCCACACGGGGGTCAACGCGAGCGGCGGCGCTCGCCTCTGGCGACGAGCGGGACAGCGGCGCGAGCGGCCGGGCTCACCTAATCCACGGGCATACGGCGGCGGCCGAGCCGGATCCGGCCGGGGCGGCGTGCTCCGGCACCGAGCGGGCGGCGGCGGAAGTGAGGCGAGGCGATGCGGAGCTCCTGGCGGCGGGGTCAGCGACGGTGCCGGGGCAACTCCGGCGTCGGTGGACTCCGGCGTGACGGCGGCCGACGCAGTTTCCGGCGAAGAGGTGGGGTCCGGCGAGGTGGCACGACGCAGGGCGGCGGAGGCAGCGCGGGGGCGGCCCGGTTCAGGCCACGCGGGCCAGATCTGGGCCCGGCGGGCCGTGATGGAGGTGGGACGGCGGCGGGACACGTGGCGCATTCTCACTGGCTCGGGGCGGCGGTGCGAAGCGTCCGGCGGCGGGCGGACATGTCCGGCTGCGAGGAGGGGCGATGCCTAGGGTTTGGACCCGGGAATTTGGAGGTGGTGGACATATTTATATGTAGAGGGAGCTAGGAGAGTCCAAATGAGGTGCGGTTTTTGCCCACACGATCGTGATCCAACGACAGAGAGCATGGAGGGGGTTTAGATGGGTTATTGGGATCTTTTGGAGGAGTGTTGGGCTGCAACACAAAGAGGCTTTTGCGGTTAGCCGGTTAACCGTTGGGGCATTAAATGACCTCCAAATGGAACGAAATTTGCCAGGCGGTCTACCAGTGATGTCCCAAGGACACTTGACAGATCTCGATCCATTCCGAGAATGTTTTTCTCCCACTCACAAAACGATATTAGAGGGGGTGCAACAGGGCACGAGAGAGTGTCGGATTGCGAATCGGACAACGAGGAAAATGTTCGGATGCATGAGATGAACACGAATGCAAATGAGATGCACATGATGACATGAGATGAAATGCATGACATGAACAAATGCAAAATTAAGACAAAACCCAACCATGAAGGGAATATCATATCACATAGCCGAAAATGGCAAGAGTCGGAGTTACAAATATGAAAAGTTACATCCGGGGTGTTATAGCATGGATCCCTCTTGGTCAGGTAAGGATTGATGAGTACAGGAAGACCGGTGTTAACAGGACAACGATGGCATATCACGCGAACCCATTCATTCTTGCCAGTGATGCTACCCAGATTTTCTTTGTGGAAGACCCCTTGCATAAGAACAGCCATTTAGCGATGCATGGGAAGAGAAGGGTACTGGTGTCGATGATGTTGCCGGTGAGGACGAGTACGATGAATTTGATGAGTTGCCAACCAAGGGATCACGCACCCGTGTAATAGAGCAGCGTACAATCATCAAAAATCCCAAGTTCATTTGGGGTCAACTTAATGATCCCAGTTCCCCCATGTACATGGGAATTAAGCCGCAAGACTAGTCTTTATGCCTACCCTGCAACTTAATTCGTTCAATTTAGAACTATCGCGTGTACTGAATTTGTGAGTTATGCCTGGTTTTCTGTTGATGTAAGAACCGTTAATATATTGACCTTGATATGTCGTCATCTCAGGCAATGAATATGAACTTTTTTGTTATTATTATTATTATATCATAGAGGTAGCACACTCAATTGATCTCACACTACTACAGGATGCTACTAACGCGACAGTACAATCAGAGACCCTCCGAGAAACTGTGTGTGATGCCATAATCGCAAACGATGTTGTATGAAAACAGTCAGAAATGTATAAAATGTCTGCGATGACGGATGCATCAAACACGGTTCAGGTTTTAGTTGCGTGTGTGATGAAGGGCATACGGTTCAGTTCAATTAACTGGTTGCGATGAGGAGGAACAAAAGAAACAGGCAGCCAGATGAAGGCGTGTGCGATACACAGCATACAGTTTCACTCAGATGAACTGTTTGTGATTAGGCAACACAAAAGAAATGGGCAGCCAGATGAAGGTGTGTGCGATATACAACATACGGTTCACTCAGATGAACTATTTGTGATTAGGCAACACAAACGAAACGGTCAACCAGATCAACGTGGGTGGGATATACGGCATGCGGTTCACTCGGATGAACTGTTTGCGCCGACACAAGAGTACAGAAACGGTTCAACTTAACAAGATGTGTGTGTTGTGTGATGGGATTGCATGCGGTTCACTCGGCCCTTGTCGTCAATGTTGACCTCTATGGCAACTGTTCGCTCCCCAAGCACCTCTTTGTGTATCGTGGCAACCGTCCACCGACTCTTCGCCTTTCCCTCTTGATTTGGAACTGTTGTCGCATGCTAGCTCTTCTCCCTCCTCCATTTTCCTTCACCCTTCCTTCTGCCATTGTTTGATCGTATTCTCCATGGAGGGAACAAGCCAGAAACGACCCCGTTATTCTTGCCCCGATCTGAGATGACGCAGTGGAGGAACTCATTGATCGGTGCGACATCATCACCTCGGCTAGCATGGCAGGTTCGTTCAAGACCATTCTCGACTCAACTAATAACATTATTATAAGGAAGATCTCCCCTATCTTCTTCGCCATGACCCTGCTGACTGGCGAGGGGACGAAGGAAGCCTCGCCTTGTGTAAGTTGATGCCGCTTGATAATGGTACGTATGATGTTAAGATGCCATCGCTTGAGGGCAAGGCTTGGGCAGGCGCAAATGGAGATTGGGTTGTTTATATTGGGTACAACTGCGAGTGGTAACTTGTGAATGTGTACACTCGTCAACGGGTTCCACTTCAAAAAATCTCAGACGGCTGCCCAGAGGTTGAGTACACCAGTATTCTACGTGAGTTCAAATACGGTCATGCTGACTATCGTCTACAAAAGATAGCAATTTGTCGAGTTCCCAACCACTCTTGGGGTTATAGGAATGCTTATATTGTCGCTATATTCGACAAGCTTGTTGTCGTCCTTCATGGTTCGACTCGATGGATATTGCTTAAAAATCAGTTTCTATACACGGATGAGTATTGTGATGCAATTCAATACGACATGATGTAGGGTAGAACCCTAGTGGCCCGATATTTCACGAAAGGAGCGGATCCCGCGAAGAACATGAAGAACACGAGGGGAAAAATGAGGGGAATCACGAGGGGAAACACGAGAGAAACACTCGAACCAACAAGTATGATCACACATGTGCTAGATCCTCGAAACACAAAGAGATACACGGTCCAAATCCAACAAAGGATGATACATAGGGTAGCCGGTTCTTCTCCGTAGAGGAGGTCATGAATCCACAAGGGGATCTTCCCATAAAGGGGTCTTGAATCCAAGGTGGATCTTCTCCGAAGAGGGGCCCACGGTCTCTCTCGAGGAGTAGATCCGATATGGATGAGCGAAGCTCTATCTCACAAATGAGCTAACACAACGCTAACCCTAGAAAGGAGGAGGGAGAGGTCTATTTATATTCTTAGTTCAAATGGGGGGTGAAGTTAAGGGATACATGGGCCTCAGCCTGCAACTGGACACAGCCCGGGGTCGGACGTCCGGTGGGCGTCGGACGTCCGGAGACTCACGGGCGGCCGGACGTCCGCTCGATTTGGCTCGGACGCAGGAGTTCCGGATTTCCGAAGGGGGGCTGGTCGTCCGGTTGCCGGTCGTCCGCTAGCGTCGGACATCCGCTCATTTGGCTCGGGTGTGGGATCGCCGGTCGTCCGGTCCGGGCCGGTCGTCCGGTGGATCTTCAGGCGCCGGAGGTCCGGACCCGACCGGTCATCCGGTGGCTGGAGCTTCTTCGACAGCTCTTCTTCTTGCGTCTTCGTTTCCACGCTTCCCTTGCAGATGGTGTAGTTGTTCCTTGGCGCTTGCACTCCTCCTCATCGTCCGTAGTGTTCCGACAATACCTATGCATGCACACGAGTGGAGTGTCAAGTACTATACCATCCTCGAAGGGGTCAAGTGAGCACGTGTAAAGGAGATGATTCACCTTTGTGTATGTGAAGTAGAGGTCGCATGTGTCACTTGCCAAACGGACTCTTGACATGGTGATGTCCGTAGGATGCTCCGCATCATCTCCCCTCCCTTGGGAAAGATCCGACCTCGGATCGAAAACCAAATCACCATGGGAAAGAGATGGCTTCGCCGTGTAGAAGTGGATGTTCACCAAGTAGTCATCATTTTCAAGCTTGAAGTGGGCACTCTCCAATGTCGCACCATCTTGGGATTCCTTCGAAATGAGCAACGACAACAAACACTTGGAAAAATGAATGTGGTTAGCGTTAGTGCAAAACTAAGCATTCAAGAGGTTATTCACCAAACAAGTGTCGTCATCATGCAAAGCATATGGTTTGACAAAGGATTGTGACATGGCATGTAAGCACATAAATTGAGCATAATCAAGGATATCATGGGGACAAGCATGTAAATGTGAGGTATTGATGCAAATATGTTGGACAAGTGAAGAAGCATCTACCTCAAGTTCATAGCAAGCATTCACAAATTGCTCAATGAAAGGTCTACGGTAGGCATAGGAATCATTCACAACACCAAATAAAATGAAGTGGCTAAACACATGTGTCAAGTGCAAGACAATCCAAACATAATGTGCATTGGGTGTAGTGAATATCGTGTGGCACTCAACACAATAGAAAGAGCAATTGTTCATCATGTGTGAGGCAATCAAGTCAAGCATAGTAATCGAGTCGTGCAAGCTAGTAGTGCGAAGATGCAACATACTAGAGGAAATCATAGCAATCATGTCATGTGAGCAAATAATAGACATAGACAATGCACATGACATATCGCAAGCACGAACACAAAGCAAAATGAAAGTATCATCATATGCATGGGGCACAAAGCAAACATGGCAATAACAAGCAATATCTCCACCAAGCTTGCAAATACACATACAAGTATGAGAATCTATCATCATGTGTAATGCAAAGCATGAGTCATGAATGCATGGCAGAAGCATAGTAATGAGCATAGCATGCAAAGTGAACATGGAAAGATGGGAATAGAATATGTAATGGACAATAACCCATAGCCAAGTGAGGGTCATGTAGAAGAAATGTGCGAAGTCTTTGCACGAACAGGGCGGTGGGAAAGACAATCCATGGGATCCCAAGTCATCGTTGCTCTCTAGAGCTCGTTTTGTCAACTCGTGGGATTGCGAGGTTGACAAGAATTCATAGGTACCTACACAAAAGAGACACAAATGAAAGAAATTATGTGTGTGGTAAATGTACACATCATCCATCATGATGTGTATGTGCACGTGAGAGTTAGCACAAGATAAGCATCACTCAAATAAATTTGATGCATGGTATAAGAACATGTCATCCATCATGAAAGAATAGTTATTGTGTATGACACGATGGGGATGTAAATTGAGCATACAAGTATATGGATCATGCAATGGGTGGGAGTGATCACAATCTCCTAAAATGTATGTGGAAACTATGGGGGTCTCCTCATGTGCAATATTTGAAACATCATATGGAGAAAATGGGCAACACCCAAAACAATGCATATCCGAAGCTAGGTGGTCATGGCATGGCATATGAGATAAATGATGCAAAGGTAGATATCATCACAAGAGAAACAAATGCCGATAACCATAGGCTTGTCATCTATGCCATATGTGCAAACTGGGTTCATTTTAATAGCATATGCATAGTCACTATGAAGAGATTGCAAATATGACATATGATTGATCTCATGCATAGCATATGACAAGTCAAGTGGATTGGCAAACATGATGTGACCGAGAGAATTAGCACAAGAAATCCTATGTAACATGACATCACAACTAAAAGACTCCACATGGCAATCATCATACTCATCATAAGTGGGTAAATCATCACATGGGGAAATCATACTAGCATGAAGCATGTCAATAGGGGGATCAACATCATGCAAGCAATCAATGTCATGAATGTCCACTAGTGGGACTAGAGTATCACCTTCACCTATGTTACCTTGTTCATTACACTCAATTGATGTAGGTGAGGTGTGAAAGACCAAATGGTGGTCAATATAATCATCTTGATGGAACCATGTGGGGGGTGCATCATATTCCACCAAGGCCATCGTCTTGTCCAAAGGGAGGACGAAGTCGTCGCGAATTGCCGCATCATCATAGATGGGACCTAGCACCAAATGAGAAGACACAATAGAGGTAGAGGTCAAGTCGTTAGTGTTGAAAGTGGCCACACAAGACCTATCGACTATCTCACTCTCTCTATGTGGTGGTTCACTCAGTCCCACAAAATAGGTGCACTCAATCTCACGTATGGTGGAGTCACTCATCTCACTCAAGTGGTGGGGGTTTTGGCTCTCCTCACATGGGAATTGGGGTAACACATCTATGGGGCTAGTGGTGAAGTCACTCTCACTCTCAATATGGTGGCACAAGTCACTCAAGTCATCATACGTCGCCGTGGTCGAAGGGAAAATCCCATGCGCAACCATCTCGTTATTGTCGCCGTGGATGAAGGCCGAAGATGGCACATCATCACTCTCGCCTCCTAAGAAGGAAGCATCATCCTTTCTCGTCACCATGCCACTCACCTCCAAAGCTTGGTCCTTGAAGGTGTCCGTAGTCGTAGTCGTCGCCGCACCATCTTGAAAAAGAGTCGAAGTAGACTCGGCATCGTCAATGCCACAAAGAGGGATGGCGGTGAAGTCGAACTTGGGAGCATCGTCTTGGAGCTCATCGGGCTTGGACATCATGGTGGTACTATCCTCATGCTCGTTCTCATGGAGCTTGGTCGTCGCGAAGTGAGCTTGGGGTGGAGAAGCTTTGGCCTTCATGAGTTCTTGTTCCGGCTTGAGAGCACCAATGTAGTTGTCGTCGAGGGACTTGTAGTTCTCGAGGAAGATCGTCTTGGAGATGTTGTTGTTCAATCCCATCATGAATTGGAACTTCATCGAAATGGGGTCGTCCACGCCGGCTCGTTGCAAGGCAATCTTCATCTCCTTGAAGTACTCGTCGATGGACTTGGATCCTTGGATGGTGTTCTCCAATTGGTGTAAAAGTTGTTCCATGTAGGTTGGAGGCACAAACTCTCACCGCAAAGCTCTCTTCGTCTTGGGCCAACTCATGTCGTAGGTCTCCGAAGATGCGTGAAGCCACCATGTGGATGCGTAGTCGTGGAAGTTCCTTGTGGCGCACTTCACTTGGTCTTCCGGAGGAACTTGATGTAGCTTCAGGTAGTCGTCCATCAAACGCTCCCACTCGAGATACTCCTCGGGTTCTAGAGTTCCATAGAAAGGAATCTCATGGTCGATGTCAAGGTCGTAGTAGCTCGTGGAAGTCGTGGACTTGAGCTTGGGGAGCTTCTCTTGAGGTGCTTGTCGTCGAAGATGTCATATGTTCGTAGGCAAATATGCATTGAAGTCGCTTGGCGAAGATGCCAAGGGGGATGGTGAAGTCGTTGAGCGGTTGTTGGTGTTGAGCTCTTGACCTTCACGTCCTTGTTGGTGATGGTGTCGATGCCGATGTGATCTTGTCGGAGATGGTAGCTCGGAAGCATGTGCTCTTGGGCATCTTCTCGAAGATGAGGAAGACCGCTTGTAGGAGTTGATGAGGGACTTGATCTCCTCCATTTGAGCTTGCATCTTGGCGTCGGTGGAGTTGTTCGCGGCAACGAAGTCATCGTTGTTGTTGTAGACCGAAGATGAAATGCCTTGCCTATCCATCACTCCAAGAGAAAAATGTGAGTGGTAGAAAGAGAAGAACGAATACCAAATGTACCTTGACCGAAGTTGAAAGTGGATCAATGATCACTCCAATGTGGACAAGGAAATAGCACAATTGGTACCAATTCTTGTCGGTTTCTCACACCTACACAAGTAAGGCTTATGGTGGAGCTCGGTGAGGATAGTGGCACAAAAATTTGATGTAAAATGTTAGCAAGAGTCAATAATGTTGAAAGAGATTCACAAATTCGCAAGTGTAACAAGTAGACCAATAGCAATATGTGGCACACGGAAACACACACACGGATAGATAAATGGGGTCGTGCAACCAAGGATGAGCACAAAATGTGGAATCCACGGAAAACGCTCGTGTTGCACAAATCAAGAGAGACGCTAGCACGATTGCTCTATAGGCGGATACGACACTTGTGCACAACCTATAAGATGCAAAATGGATAAACTTTCTATCCCAAGTATGCTATGTATGTATGGTTCCCGGTGTTTGATCCAAGATGATCGGATATGACAAGCTTATGCAATGTGGTAGGATGCTATGGCTATTGCTTACAAGCTTCTGTGCTCTTTCTCTTTTGCTTAAAAGCTTATTATCTTTTTCTTCTTCTTTTTGTATGGCCACTTTGCGAAATGCACAAACCAAGATAGCAATTGTGTATATGCGGGAACAATCTTGAGGCACAAGGGATGATATGATGATACCAGTATGATATGGTATGTATGCAATGGAAGGGTGGATCACTAATGTGCACAAGTAACATTGCCGACAATACTCAAATGGCTAGTCTCGATAGGCAAGTAACGCAAAATGGGCTAGGGGTTATCAATGCAATGGCAAGGGAATGTACAATGGAGGGATACCACGATACCAAGATGATATGGAGGTTACCGTCCGTGTCAATGATGAGTGGCGGTGATCTTGATGGAGATACCAAGATGATGGAGACTCGTCCCTAAGTAGCCAAAACACCTTAGGAAACGGAAAAACCGCGAACTCAAAATCTTAAATGCCAAATGGTGGTAGCGGGAATGCGGTGGTGGTTGCGGAAGTTCGATGGGATTGCGGAAATGCAATGATGGGTTGTGGAATACGCAATGCGGAAATGGAGGGTAAGGTGGTGAACTATACACGGTGTCGGAGTTGCAAGCACGGTCCCAAAGTAGCCGAAACACCTTAGGAGACACAACTCACAACACAAACAAAAATGGGTTAAGTCGCGGTGGCGGGAGTGTGAGGTGGGCAAAACTATGCGGAAGTTATGGTGGTGGTGGTGGTGGTGGTTGATGTAGAAGCAACCGTCCCTAAGTAGCCTAGACACCTTAGAAGACTCAAATCACTCCTCAAGCAACCACTAATGCGATGTGGAACAAAATTGATTAGGTTGCGGAAGTCGGTGGTGGTGTAGCGGATGATGTGGTGGAAGCCCTAGGCAAAGATGCCAAAATTGTCAAAATTTGATGGAGTCAAAATATGTTGGTTGTATTTTTGTGGGAAGGAGAATGTCAAGAGCTTTTCAACGAGCTAAAGAACGCGAAAATCGGACTCCGGATGAATTAGTTATGGACGAAACAAAAATCAGCCGAAGTTGATATCTACAGATAGCGGACGTCCGGAAAAAACGGATATCCGGTCGCCGGACGTCCGGTCGGGTCGGAAATCCGCTGATTCTACTCGGGTTAGGGGGTTCCGTTCGTCCGGTACGGTCGGACGTCCGGTGGTTCCTGCGGCTCCGGACGTCCGGTAAGGTGACGGTCGTCCGGTGTATCGGGGTCAACTCCAGATCCGAGATTCGGGACACGATTTTGGGCGGAATTTGGGGATTTTGGGGTCAAAATTGATGAGATTTCGTGGATGAAAGATGGGGAAACTTGGGGAGATGCTAGATCCACTTGAAACCAAGCAAATCCATGGATCAAAATCAACAAAACATCATCAAACCAACAAATCACAAAAAAATATTGGGGCTATTTTTGGTGGCAGTTTTCGAATTTAGGACGAAATCAAGCAAAAGAAGGCTAGAAAACGGTGGGGAGGCTCCGAAATCATGATCAACGTGGCTCATGATACCAAGATGATGTAGGGTAGAACCCTAGTGGCCCTATCTTTCACGAAAGGAGCGGATCCCGCGAAGAACATGAAGAACACAAGGGGGAAAACGAGGGGAATCACGAGGGGAAACACGAGAGAAACACTCAAACAAACAAGTATGATCACACATGTGCTAGATCCTCGAAACACAAAGAGATACACGGTCCAAATCCAACAAAGGACGATACATAGGGTAGCCGGTTCTTCTCCGTAGAGGAGGTCTTGAATCCACAAGGGGATCTTCCCGTAAAGGGGTCTTGAATCCAAGGTGGATCTTCTCCGAAGAGGGGCCTCGATCTCTATCGAGGAGTAGATCCGATATGGATGAGCGAAGCTCTATCTCACAAATGAGCTAACACAATGCTAACCATAGAAAGGAGGAGGGAGAGGTCTATTTATAGTCTTAGTGCAAATGGGGGGGGTGAAGTGAAGGGGTACATGGGCCTCAGCCCGCAACTGGACACAGCCAGGGGTCGGACGTCCGGTGGGCATCGGATGTCCGGAGACTCACGGGCGGCCGGACGTCTGGTAGACGTCGGACGTCCGCTCGATTTGGCTCGGACGCAGGAGTGCCGGATTTCCGGAGGGGGGGGGCGTCGTCCAGTCGTCGGTCGTCCGCTGGCGTCGGACGTCCGCTCATTTGGCTCGGGTGCGGGATCGCCGGTCGTCTGGTCTGGGCTGGTCATCCGGTAGATCTTCAGGCGCCGGATGTCCGGACCCGACCGGTCGTCCGGTGGCTGGAGCTTCTTCGACAGCTCTTCTTCTTGCATCTTCGTTTCCACGCTTCCCTCGCGGATGGTGTAGTTGTTCCTTGGCGGTTGCACTCCTCGTCGTCGTCCGTAGTGTTCCGACAATACCTATGCATGCACACGAGTGGAGTGTCAAGTACTATACCATCCTCGAAGGGGTCAAGTGAGCACGTGTAAAGGAGATGATTCACCTTTGTGTATGTGAAGTAGAGGTCACATGTGTCACTTGCCAAACGGACTCTTGACATGGTGATGTCCGTAGGATGCTCCGCATCACGAGGGTCTTGTGTTTCCTGCCACCACTCATGGCACTGTTTTTGCATGGAATCCTCATGATTTCGGTACATTTGTCTTCCACCGTAATTATTATTATTTCATCCACATGCATGTGGGTTAGCTAGTTTCACTTTACTAATTAACCTTCTTGTGTTTCCAGGGTCGTGTGAACATCCCACCACCTATACTTGAAAATTTTATTCACGAGCATGAGGACGAGCATGACCCATATACTCAATGGCGCCTGGCAACTTATTCCGATGGATTACCTCTTCTTGTCTGTATACAGGGCACTGCTGATGTTACTAAGGAAGCAGGTGTTGTCTCGTATGGTCGCACTCTCCGGACCTATTCCAACATCCGTTGCAGGGTATTCGGGATGGATACTGGTGTACTAGCGCCAACACCTTCTCCCTGGTTTAGTATTGAAAGTCTTGGAGGAAACTCGCTCTTCCTTGGACAAAACTATCCAATGATGGTGGAAGGCGATCCAACTGTTGTTGACACAACGTTACTACCATTTATGAGAAGCAACTGTATCTATACCTCGGACATTGCGGTGGTTCCCTACCCTGGTCGTGATATAGTAGGCCACTTCAGCCTGGATGACCAGTCATGCGTTGGTCTTGAGATTGACAGTAGCTGGCCCTTCCCAGAGGATGACTTCTGGTTCAAAGCAAGAGTTTCCAACGCCGACGAGTGCTTGAGCTGAAGTTCATTTCAATGCTTTGTTATTTGTTGTGTGAGAAAAACTTTACTAGAATGTTTTGTTGGAAATGATCTATAATCCAACATGTATCCTCGTTGTCGTTGTGGGTTGATGATTTGTTGTATGTAATCAATGGTACATTTGCATATGCGTCCATGAACTCATGCCTGCTAGTGGTGTCCATATGAATAGTGCTAGTGATTTTAGTTTTAAAAATTAGATAGTACTAGTGATTTGTAGCTGCATATTTTGACAAACCGCAGTGTTACAAGGTTGACAAATGGCAATGTTACTAGAAAAACAAATGTCGATCTTTCCAGTTTGAGAAATGGCAACATACCCAAAATGACAGATATGCAAATCTTACCCAATTGTTTGTACGTGGTTGCACACGGGTCATGCAAAACAACCGTTTGCGTTGAAGGGATGCAGAAATCCTACTCGGCACATTTTCCCTTGGCTTCCTCGGGAAGTTGTCGGTTTGCATACGGGTGTTCTAACTAAATCGCTTGTGATGAGTGTTTTATATTTAAAAACCATTGATGTTCTTTTGAAAAGAAAATCGTTTGACGAGTCTGTATATCTAGAGAGAAAAACGCAAGTTTGTTCAAACCATATCTTTCATTCAGTCACACTTGGAATTTATATTCATATGATCGAGAATTCGAGATACAGTATTAAACCCCAAAAAAACTATTTCCGGCGGCGGCGGAGGCGGCGTGCCGCGCCATCATTGTTGTCGTCGTCCTCCGGGACGCCGTTGTTGAAGTCTTCAAGGCAGCACAAAATGTTCTTCACTTGTAAATCAAACATCATGTCATCGTGCGATCAACGGGCGGGGCACGGGAGGACGGCAATTGGCACTGTTGAGAGGTAGCCGTCAATGGCAGCGACCCATGCCGCTGAGGGGGGGGGGGGCGCACGGGCATGGGCACGGGCGCGGCGGGTGTAGCTAAATGCATGGGGACCGACGCCACGATGGGTGGATGGGCGCGCACGGGCGCAGTGGATGCAGCCAAACGCACGGGGGCCTGCGACACGGTGGGTGGAGGGCGCACGGGCACGGGCGCTGGCACCGGCATGTACACGAGCTCGCGTGTGTCCGCGGAGACCTCGCTGACGCCCGTGGCTTCCAGCTCTGCGATAGTGCTTGGCGACCAGCCCGTCAATGCTACGGGGATGGTCACTGGCGCGGGCGCGTGGATGGGAACTGGGACGGGATCAAGGAGAGCTACCGCCGCGGCCAGCTCATTCTGGGCCATGTCCATGAGGCCCCATTCCTCCTTATTTTCTGTCTCCTCTGACTCGGAGTCGACTTCACCAAACTTGAAGACTAGTGGCAAATGATCATTCTGTGCCATGGCGGTGGAGGTCTCCGGGGGAGAGGGAATGGAGGCGAACAGTAAGGACGCCCGTATTAAACAGCGGCTCGGGCGCCATTAATGGAGAGGAAGGCGGACGGCCATGGAAGTCAAAGGGCTCACTTCCCAGTGAGCCTGCACAGCATAAAGCTCGCACACTTCCTGGTGAGCCTGCGCATTGGAGGACATCTTAAGAGGCTAAGGGCCAACAACCATATTGTTCATATCTACATACTTAACATATATAGTAACAGCTAGCACATTTTAAGAGGTTGACGGCCAACAACCACAACTATCCACTAGAAGCAGCTTGATGATGGCGACTCGGCATCTCGTCAATGAAAAGGAAGAGCCCTCCTGTGCCTTGGTAGGGCAGGAGTAGAAGAGTGTCTCCAATTTTCCAATATGGATGCATTGCCACGTGAAGCAAGAACTTGTTAATTTGAATGGTTCCATTTTGCGGGAAATGTAGTACCTTGCAATCACTTTGGCATTATTAGCAGGCACAAGTGTAATTGGACCATGCTGGGAAATCGATCCAGGAACGGCTACAGGGGGCAATTTCTGTTGACATGTAGAATAAAAAACAATTGCAACATATCGTTGAAGATATATATAGTTTATGAGCATCAACATAAAAATAAGACTTTTTACCAGTGCTTTGTGCATACAATTGGTCTTGTTCAGTGTGTGCACCATAGGTCTAATTAATCCCATCCAAAATCCAGCGTTCATATGTTGTGCTATCTCTGTTAGATTATCAACAAAGTTTATGACATGCTTCAAGTCCTTCTAGTGAAATTTGGTGTGCTTAGTAACATACAGATCGTTCACTATGCATCCAACATATCCTGCTTTAAAGGTGGAAAGGTATTATTTATTCAGAACATGGAAGAAGAATATATAGTGCACATAAATTGGTAAACAGAATTTGTTACTGCCTAGGAACGGAGTCAGAATATGATATCACAATTGGTTGCTTAAATAGTGATCAATTGGTTGCTTAAATAGTAATATGACAGCATGGAGAAAGTTGAAAGGACACTAACCTCGATCAGACTTTGATCGGCTGATGATGTTGGGGAAGTAAACATCCATGTTAATTAGACCAGGCTGTGGTGCACGCACTAGAATTTTATTGCCAGCTTTCAGTTCATAACACTTAGACATTTTTCTCCAAAGGTCTGGATTAAAATAGGAGTGACCATCTTTATCAAGTTTTACACTAACCGTCATTGTAAACCCATGTTGCCTTGTCAATATGACATCCTGGGAGTCATCAGCAAAGTAAAGCCCATGATTTCCTTCAACTCATGTTCTTGCAAAGCAAGGGATGTACTGCTTGAAATGAAAATTAAGATCGTAAATTAGATATATTGAAATAACCGTGCAAGATGCAAATATGGTAGTAAATGATAGAACATATCCATATATAGATGGAAGCAAAGTACAAAAATATAAAATTAAAAATAGATAATGTAACAAAGATTTGATGCAAATATACAGATAATGTAGCAACAGACGGTCTATGTTCACAAATTTAGGCCATGCCGGCCGTGGTAGGTTGAGATTGAACATACCAAGCACTCCCTGAAGTCATCCGGAATGGTGAGATAGAACTTCGTTTCCGACTGGCCACGACCACAGTTGCCCTATTTGTACTCGCACTGTGCACACATGAATGAACACCCACGAATCAGCTAGAACAAAAATGATTCCATGGCGATTTCCGCCTGTTGATTAACATCGACCGGTGGACTGCGATAAGAGATCAATGAATATTTCACTAATTAAGTTGATTACCTTCTCCATGAGAAAAATCCCTGGCCCAATCCCGCAGAAAACCCCAGTCGACCAGAGTCTAGAATGTCGATGCAGATAGGCGGCGGAAAGCGGTGGAGGCGAAATCCAGTGCCATTTGGAGCGCGACCTACGGCCGCAGCCAACAGCCGTCGAGCTTAGGGTGCAGAGTTGCGGAGGAGTCCACGGCGAGTGAGTGGGGACGAAGTGGGTGAGGGTTATCTTTTCCTTTTGCATGTGTGAGTGAACACACACGGTTCGCAGAGGCGGCGGAGATGAACCGTGTGCGATAGTAAATCACCGAGATTGAATGGGAATCCAAATTTCCTTTGTCTTTCATCCATGAGTTTTTTTCTACGATGAACATAAACCCTGCTAATCACCGTGTTCAAATTTGACACTTTTCCAGGTTCATTTACAATATTTAGGGGATTATGTGCATTTTTAGGCATTAATGCATGTAATTCAAATTCAAACAATTGGTGCATGAAAGGGTGCACAAGAACGGTCTGGAAAAACCATACTCGTGGTATTTAGTAATTTCTCAAGCCTTTTACAAGGAATGGGCAGAGATTTCAATGGAGTCAACCACAAATGCGTCATTTACTGGGTTATCAACTATAGAACAATGAAATGTGTGCTTGAAAAACATGACGACTGGTATGGTGCCATGGTATGGCCTCACCATGCCCTAGTTAAAAGCTGAGAAGGTTTGATTTATGTCATCATGCACACCTTTCATAAATCGAACCATCACCGAGGAAGTTCAATGCTTTCGAGAGGGAAATCACCAAGACTGAAAGGGGAATCCAAATTTCCATCCTAGTTTCTCTTTCAGAATTTTTTTCCAACGATCAACATACCACCTCAAATGAAACCTGTTCAAATTTGACATTTCTCTGAACTCGTTTACCATATTTAGGGGACTGTGTGCATTTTCTAGGCATTAATTATGCACATAATTCAAATTCTAACAATCGGTCCATGAAAAGGTGCACAAGAACAGTCTGGAAAACCATGCTCGTGCTATACAAAAAATGAAACACATGGTTGGAAAACATGACGCCTGGTGTGGTGCCATGGTATGGCCTCACCATGCCCCTGGTAAAAATTGGAGAATGTTTTCCTTATGTCATGATGCGCGCCTTTCATAAAATGAACCATCATCTGAGGAAGTTTCATGGTTTCGAGGGGGAAATCACCAAGATTGAAGGGGGGTCCAAATTTCCTTTGTCCTTTCTCCATGAGTTTTTTTCTATGATGAGCATACAACCTGCAAATCACCGTGTTCAAATTTGGCACTTTTCCAGGTTCATTTGCCATATTTAGGGGATTATGTGCATTTCCTAGGCATTAATGCGCATAATTCAAGTGCAAACAATCGATGCATGAAAGGGTCCACAAGAAAGGCCTAGAAAACCATGCTCTTGCCATTTAGTAAATTCTCATGCCTTTTACAAGGAATGGACAGATATTTCGATGAAATGTGTGGAAATAGTCAACCGCAAATGTTTGTTTGTTGAGTTTTCAACTATAGAAAAAATGAAATTAATGCTTAAAAACATGACGCCTGGCATGGTGCCATGGTATGACCTCACCATGCCCTGGTAAAAAATTTAGAAGGTTTGGCTTATGTCGTCATGCATGCCCTTCAAAAATCAAACCATCATCGAGGAAGTTCCATGCTTTCAAGAGGGAAAATCCCCAAGATTGAAGGGGAATCCTAATTTCCATCCTAGTTTGTCATTCAGTTTTTTTCCAACGATCAACATACCACCTCAAATGCAACGTGTTCAAATTTGACATTTTCCCGGACTCATTTACAATATTTAGGGGATTATGTGCATTTTCTAGGCATTAATGGACATAATTCAAATTCAAACAATCGGTGCATGAAAAGGTGCACAAGAACGGTCTGGAAAACCATGCTCGTGTTATTTAGCACATTCTCATGCCTTCTACAAGGAATGGGCCGATATTTCAAGGAAATGTGTGGAAATAGTCAACCATAAATGTGTCATTTACTCGGTTAACAACTATACAAAAACTGAAACACATGGTTGGAAAACATGAGGCCTGGCTTGGTGCCATGGTATGGCCTCACCATGCCCCGATAAAAATTGGAGAATGTTTTCCTTATGTCGAGATGCGCACCTTTCATAAATCGAACCATCACCGAGGAAGTTTCATGGTTTCATGGGGGAAATCACCAAGATTGAAGGGGGGGGGTCCAAATTTCCTTTGTCCTTTGTCCACGAGTTTTTTTCCTATGATGAACATACAACCTGCAAATCACCGTGTTCAAATTTGGCACTTTTTGGGTTCATTTGCCATATCTAGGGGATTATGTGCATTTCTTAGGCATTAATGTGCATAATTCAAGTTCAAACAATCGATGCATAAAAGGGTCCACAAGAACGGCCTATAAAACCATGCTCGTGCCATTTAGTAAATTCTCATGCCTTTTACAAGGAATGGACAGATATTTCGACGAAATGTGTGGCAATAGTCAACCACAAATGTCTGTTTGTTGGGTTTTCAACTATAAAATTGAAATAAATGCTTAAAAAACATGGCGCCTGGCATGGCGCCATGGTATGACCTCACCATGCCTTGTTAAAAGTTTGAGAAGGTTTGGCTTATGTTGTCATGCACGCCCTTCATAAATCGAACCATCACTGAGGAAGTTCCATGCTTTCGAAAGGGAAATCCTCAAGATTGAAGGGGAATCCAAATTTTCTTTGTTCTTTGCCCTGGAGTTTTTTCTACGACGAACATACACCCTACAAATCACCGTGTTCAAATTTGGCATTTTTCCGGGCTCATTTAAAATATTTAGGGGATTATGTGCATTTTCTAGGCATTTGGCGTATATAAATCCAATCCAGCTACAGATGCATGGGTGTGATGTGAGGGGCGTGGATTGCCGTTCGATCACGGCGCATCCAACGGTGCACACACGCGATCCACGTGGCTGGGGTTCCGGCCAATAATAACGCAGCACACAATAGGCTCAGCGCACACTGTTTCCGGAAGCGATGGAGATGAACCGTGTGCGATAATGAACGAGCAAAATTGTAAGGGAAGCCAAATTTCTATTGTCATTTATGGTTGAGTTCTTGAATACCACCGCACTCTACGGCTGCCCGGCCCCTCCGTCCTAGAGCTCTCTCTAGGTGTCGTCCATGGCACCGCGGCGCATAGTAACTGGTAAGGAAGTGATGGCATCCCGCCGCACCGTGTTCCTCGCTGCCCTTGACCGCGCACATGGTAAGGAAGCAATGGCATCTCACCACGCCGAGTTCATCATCGCCGGCGGCCGGACAGTTACATGGGCGGACTTTGAGGCTGTCATGGCCGAATGGGTGGTGGATCTAGAGGCGGCCAAAACCGCATAGAAGGAGCGGAAAAGGCAGAAAGCAGTCTAAAAAAGAGAGTCCCGCTGCCGCAAGAAAAAAGAGGCCGCATGCCATGGTAAGGAGAGCTTTGCGGAGATCGAAACACGGTGGGCTGCCGCCTACAAGGCCGGGAAGGAGAACACCGGCGTCTGGCCAGCATGCCCTGATGGCAGCATGTGAGAAGTAGTTTAAGTTTGCAGTACTAGAGCAAATTACCAGTAGTACTTTAAGTTTGTAGTATTAACGTACAATGTCGGTAAGAGCATCCTTTGAGGGCTTTGAGCGTTGATTAGCATGTGTGCTCGTGTGCGTTTTTTGCGTTAATCATTAGAAGATCACAAAAACACATGGTTTCTATGCCGTACCCGTCAGCGTTTTTTGCATTAATGACCCGTAAGTCAGTTACCTGTGCAATATTTCCTAATAAACCAGGCGTACCATTGACCGAAAAAATCAAGTACGCGTGTACATTTTTTTGGACACGGGTTCCGCCAACTTTCTTTTTTCTCGCACACGAGTATTTTACGTGCTTCGTCTGCGTTGTGTGTTTCCCCGCCCAAGTTTCAAATTTCGCCCCAAAATTTTCATTAGGCGCGCGATTTCAGAATTTATTCCTCCAACCACATCCCCTTCCCCTCAGTATCCCCTCCCTCGCGCCCCCCCTACCGGCATCTCAAACCGCCGCCGTTGCAACCACAGCTTCAACCACATCTACGTTCTACTCGGATCCAGTCAGGTAACCCACCGATCTCTATCACGTCCCTGGCCTGATTGCTTAAATGGCGCCTATGAAACATCCTCATGCCTCCAAACCCCCCCCCCCCGCCAGGAGCTGATGGCGGTCCATGGCGCGATGGCCGCTGTGCGTGTTGACCCAAGGAACACCTCGCCTCCGCCGCCGCCGCCGACATGGCGTAGGCTCTGGCTCAGATGAAGTCCCCCAGTGACTACCCCCAGGACTTAACAGGTAAGATCTAATCATCTAAATCTTGCCAATACCACTTGCAACGGCTATGATTTGTATGATTGATGTATTAAGCATGTTCATGCTTTGTTTATTTCAGTACTACACACTATGTGATGTTCAAATATTACCATGTCTAGCTCAATTTCACCAATACCAGCAACAAACTTACAATACATGACTCAGGATATCACTAGAGATGCTGCCCATTTTCTATTTTTAGTGGATACTAACCCTGTTGCACTTAACATGCCTGCCCATGTAATTACGCAGGGTCATAACGGCCGATGCTTTTGTTTGCCGTCGAGGTGAGCTGCATCCCATGTCTTACAGTATTTCACATAATTTGTGCAATTGCAGTTTAACTTCTACCCATTTACTGGTTGCCCATAGGTACACATGTCAGTGACGCTGATCCACGCTTTGACTCGGAGGAACAGCTCGCCTCCGCCGTCGCTGACTTTAGGCGAGCTCTGGCCAAGATGAAGTACCCCAGCAACTACCTCTCAGGACATACCAAGTATGTACTCACCAGTTCAATCTTACCAATACCAGTTGCAATTAATGGCTATGTTCTGTACGGTCGATGTATTAAGCATGTTCTAGTAAACATGCCTAACACGTTTTTGCTACGATCCCTACCTTTTTATAGACATCCGGACCATTCTCTGCTCTGGCAGCACCTGCCTTGTGATGTTTAACTATGCCAATTGCATTTTTATCAGTATCGGTTTCAATGTCTATTAAGCATGTTGCAATTAACAATTGAATCCATTTTTAAATAGTTGCTTTTCAATGGCTACAAACTTACAAAACATGACTTAGGATGTTGTTAAGCCTGTTGCAATTAATAGTTGTATCCATTTTTTTTATCTGTCCATTTGCTACCATGCTACTCTCCGCAATGAAGATATACTAGAGATGCTGCCCCATTTGCTATTTTTGGTGGATGCTAACCCTGTTATACTTAACATGCTTGTCCATGTACTTACGCAGGGTCATAACGGCCAATGTTGTTGTTTGCCTTCAAGGTTACCTGCATCCCATGTCTTACAGTATTTCACATCATTTGTGCAATTGCAGTTTAACTTCTACCATTTACTGGTTGCCTGTAGGTACACATGTCAGTGGCACTGATCCATGCTTCGACCCGGAGGAACAGCTCGCCTCCGCCGCCGCTGACTTTGGGCGGGCTCTGGCCAAGATGAAGTGCCCCATCAACTACCTCTCAGGACTTACCAAGTATCTACCCACCAGTTCAATCTTACCAATACCAGTTGCAATTAATGGCTATGTTTTGTACTATCGATGTATTAAGCATGCTGTAGTAAACATGCCTAACACGTTTGAGCTATTTTCCGTATCTTTTTATAGACAACTGGGCCATTATTTGCTCTGGCAGCACTTGCCATGTGATGTTTAACTCTGCCAATTGCATTTTTATCAGTACCGGTTTCAATGGCCATTAAGCATGTTGCAATTAATAGTTGTATCCATTTCGAAATGAAGATATCACTACAGATGTTACCGTTTTATTACCATTTGCTATTTTTGGTGGATGTTAACCCTGTTGTCGTTAACATTGGCTTTCCATGTACTTACACAGGGCTACAATGGGCGATGCTGTTGTTTGCCGTCGAGGTTAGCTGCATCCCATGTCTTATACATCATCTATTCCTAAATATAAGTATTTTTAGAGATTCCAATATAGACTACATAAGGAGCAAAATGAGTGAATCTAGATTCTAATCTAAACTATATCTATAATTCTATATACATCCGTATGTAGTTCATATTGAAATCTCAAAAAAATACTTGTACTTAGGAACATAGGTAGTTGTATTTTACGTCATTTGTGCAATCTCAGTTTAGCTTCTAACATTTACTGGTTGCTTGTAGGTACATATATGAGGGGTACTGATCCACGCTTCGATCCCTTTTGCGTATGGGGCAATGAGATATTCATGAACAAGCGTCAAGTGAGGAAACTAAGAAAGATTGTTAGGCAAAAGAAACGGGTGATTGGAATTAAGCTCTTTATTTACACTTTGCCAAAGACAACAGTGAACTTTAGGATGGCAAGTAATGTGTTCCCTTTTCCCCCTGCCCACAACAAGTTACTCTATTAGACCTCAGTATCTAATATTTTTCTCTTTTCAGTGATTTTCGAAGCTATTTACTAATGATTACCTTGCAAACTACATGACTGGAGTGGAGGCAACTAAGGTTAAAGTATATAATTCATGCTACCATGATAATGCTCTAGAAGTCTTCCTGAAGGCGGTGAAGGATGGGTGGGTAATCGTCACAAGGGGTTGGACAAAAGTGGTTCGTGCCTATGGCATGCAGGAAGGCACATTATGGGCATTCTGCTTCTTCAACACCGTCGGCAGTCAAAATTATTTACAGTTGTCTCTTCACCTTTACCGCCTTTAAATACTGCGGTTCATCATAGTTAATTGCTGCCTAATCCTGTAATTAGTGAACATATTGTACTGGAAATTTTATTTATGGATTCATTGTTGAACCATTGTGCTGAGAATTTGAATTGCACGTTTCGTATTTCAAAATTTCCAATTAGAATAATAAATTACAGGAAAAAATAAAAATAAAACAGACAGTCATGGACCTTTGCAAATGGTTCTAGCAGTAAAAGCGCTTGCGATGGATAGCCCAATGCCACATAGTTTTCTACATCAAATCGTGTGTGATGTAGTTAATGAAAGCAAACAGTTGACCAAGGCAGAGCGTGTGTGATAGTTACACCTTTCACACACAAGTGTATACATAAAACCGTGTGGGATGTACATCCGAACGGAAACGTTTTCCCTGGATTGACTGTGTGGGATATACATAGGAACGGAAACGTATCCTTGGATTCATCGTGTGCGATATACATACGAACGACAATGTTTTTCTGGGATTCACCGTGTGGGATGTACATACCTACGAAAATGATTTCTGGGATTCACCGTGTGGGATGTACATACCTACAGAAATGATTTCTGGGATCCACCGTGTGGGATGTACATACCTACGGAAATGAATGGGTTTCGATGCCTCGCCCGATTGCACACGACCCCAGTCTGGGTCCCAGGAGGGCCTATCCCCGATGATTTCTGGGTCGTGTGGGAAGGGCACCCTATCACACACACTAACATGGCGACTGTTCCAAATGCCATCACGGAAAGGGGTTTTAAAACGTTTGTTTAGGACCAACGCGCACCAGTGTCACTACAGTATGTGTGAACAAAAATATGCAATCTGGTTTACGAATAGCACACGATTCATTGATGAAAGTCATGTGCTGACCAAACCCCGTCACCCCGCCCACGATCTGAGTCGTGCTTTCTGATTGGCCAGAACCCAAACCCCACGGATCGTACGTCTGCATCGTTGGATGCTCCCGGATCAAATGGCGATCCTCATCCCTTTCGACAACACATGCAGTTCCAGTTGTAATTTTATTTTTATGCACAAAATGCACGTTAATCTCAAAAAATGTCTTAAATATAGCTAACGATACCTAAAATGCGCCAGAAAATCAAACCTGTGGTATAATGGTGATTGCATACTGTGGAAATTTTTATGAGGCCAAACGATGAAGTCACCGGCCATAGGAGTTTGAATTGACATGTCTCCTTTTGGAAAACCATGATCCTTCATGTGAGATGCTCCGGTTTGGAAGGAGCGGTCATCAAAATGTGTGCCAAACTTTACCAATTTTTTCCACGGGGTCGTGAGAGCACACCACGGGCACACATCGATTTTGATGATGTCTGAACTCCATCTAAATTTTCTGTAATTAACATAACAACTAGGCCTACGCTAGTGGCCGCACCTCGCGCCCGAAATGTTTGAGACTTCTCCCCGCTTCTCGAACAAACGCATGCAAACTTACAAAGCGACGCACAAATGATCTGTACACCTTCTTTGCTAGGCTGATAGTAAGGGGGTATGATAGCTAGTATCATGCATGCAACCTAGGCAATTTTGATGAGCTATCATAGAATTAATTAAATGAAGAAAGAGAGGGTTAAGTATCATATCATGAAACCGTGTCATAATAAATGCTATGCTACTATGTGTCATGCATGACAATATAAATAAAGTACTACATATGATACTATCTACTCTATGATACTATGCATTAGAGACAGTACACAATAGAGTGACATAAGACTAGCCACAATGGGTAGTAACATAGAATGTTACTAGCTAGTCTATGTTACTACCTCTATAGTGGGGAGTAACATATGTGTGGTAACATGCAACACTTCGTTTATTAGGCTATAGACTCATCTTGCCTTGAGATGTGTGATGTTACTCATGCTACTAGTAACTAGCTATGTTACCACTTTCCTCTCTTTCTTCATTTATTGCTTGCCACATCATTTATTTTATCCAGATACGTGTGATGTTACTACCTATGTTACTCCCACTATGGGTAGTCTAAGCAGGCTATAAGGAATAGAATAATATATATGTGCTTATTAGTTGGAGGAAAGAGAAGAGAAGCGGGCTTTTGGTTAGTAGAGCCAGCTGCAAAACGAGACCCAAGACACTTTGTGAGGATGTAAGGTGGGCCAACTATTGATAAACTAGTACGTATTTAAAACTTATTGTTGTACATGCCCGCTAAGAGGTTGGCTGTATATGACATGGCAACTTCTTATAGCCGACCCTTGGCTGTATTATTAACCATGCTCTTAGTGAGGTAGCTAGTATATCATAGACGACTAGCTAGTATCAGACTAGCCACAGTGGGAGTAATACTTCAGCAGTAATATCGATTCCAACTCAGCAAACTTGCTTATGTGGCAATAAGTTAATGCGGAGAGAGATAGTTGCAGTAACTTAGCTAGTTAATGTAACATCACATGTCCCAATGCAATATGAGTCTACAACCTAATAAATGAAGCTTTGCATGACACTACACTTATGTTACTACCCACTATGAAGGTAGTAGCATAGTCTAGGGATATGTGTATGTTACTAGTGTATGTTACTCTCCATTGTGGCTAGTCTCATACTCCCTCCTTTCCGGTTTAGGCTGGTTGTAATGGTAGTATCATAAGCGGAATCATGCATGCCAACTAGACTTTCTGGATGATGTGGCACACAATTAAATGAGGAAAGAGAGCATGTGGTATCATATCATGATACCGTGTCATATTAAATGTTGTACTACTACTTTGTGTGATGCATGACAGTTAATAAGGCAACCTAAGATACTAACTTATGATACTATGCATTACGGAAGTAGCTAGTATCATACACTATCATATGCATGATACTAGTATACTATGATACTCCCCATTACAACCAGCCTTATAGGGCTAAATTCAAAAATCTCACCAACCAAGGTAGATGGTGAGTGGTGGAATACTTTTTGTAGTTTGCAAAAACACCCAATTAATGCTTTTGTTTTCCTCAAAAAATTATGTTTTCCAATGTATTAATTGAAATACATGCATGCATAAAGTACATGCATTGGTCAACTTTCTCTTAATACTTGCATGCAATGATTTAATGCACCTTGGAATCTAGACATGTGATGGGGAACAACCAAATTGAGCCTTATAAAATGGAAAGACTAAAATTTTGAGATAAGTGTGTAAACCGGAAAGGAGGGAGTATATATGCATGATACTAGCATATGATCGGCAATACCTCTGTAATGCGTGAATGCATAGTATCATAAGTTAGTATCTTAGGTTGCCTTATTAATTGCCATGCATGACACAAAGTAGTACGACATTTAATATGATACGGTATCATGATATGATACCACACCCTCTCTTTCGTCATTTAATGGTGTGCCACGTCATCCAAAAAGTCTAGTTGGCATGCATCATACCGCTTGATACTCCCATATTACGACCAGCCTTATTAGGGTGGCCATAGTGGGGGTATCATAGCCAGTATCATGCACTCGGGAATAGAAAATATGATGATGTGGCAAAGAAGCAGTAACATAGGTAGATACCGTAACACACACACACACATATATATATATAAAATAAATGCTATACTACTTTGTGTCATGCATGGCCATAAATGTGGTCATCTATGATATATACTACTCTATGATACTATGGGGTTGTTTCGTTTGAGACTAAGTTTGCCTAGGGTTGCCACATTTAAGGTTAGGCAAGTTTGACCAACTTGGGTGGGTGTTTGGTTCAAGCTACACCTTAGGCAAGCCACACTAGGGTCCCACATCACATACACTCAAAAAGTGTGGCAACATTCCCTTAGGCTTGCCAACTTGTGGCTCTCATTTTGAAGAACTAACCTTAGGCAAGTGTGGCAACATTGTATGGCAAAGTGTGGCATGCTTAGGCCTAGAACCAAACAGCCCCTATATATGCACTATGAAGGTACGTACGTAGTACAATATGCATGATACTATATATATAGTATATGATACTCCCCATTATATAAGGCTGGCGATAGTGGTGGTATCATAGCCGATGATGTCATGCACTCGAAAATAGAAGTATGCTAATGTGGCAAAGAATTAAATATATATAAAGAGGGTTAGAGTAACATATAGGTAGATACCGTATCATGTTAAATGCGATTCTAATTTGTGTTATCCATGGCAATAAATATGATCTATATATGATACTATACTCTATGTACTATACTATGCGCTATAATTAATTAAAGATAGTATCATACACTAGTATCATATATACTGTATATTCATGATACTAGTATATGACACTCTCCACTATACTCGTGATTTCTTACCATGGAAAAAATTGGAGGTGAAACGATGAACTCATGTTTTCATTCGAACAAAAATATGATGTTAGGTAATGTAAATGTTTTCAAAGAGCACACGGTTCACTCAGGAAAGCCATGTGTCCACCAAACTGTGGCCGATGCACCCCCCCACCCCTCTGCCACGCGCGCGATCTGAGTCATGCGTTCTGATTGGCCAGAACCCAAACCCCACGGATCGAACATCTGCACCGTTGGATTCTCCTTGATCGAACGATGATCATCATCCCTTTCGACAACACATGTAAATGTTTTCAAATAGACCCTCCCAAAAAAATGTTTTCAAAGAGCACATGGTTCACACATGAAAGCCGTGTGCCTACCAAACCGTGGCCGATGACCCCCCTTGCTGCGCGCGATCTGAGTCGTGCGTTCTGATTGGCCAGAACCCAAACCCCACGGATCGTACGTCTGCACCGTTGGAGGCTCCTAGATCAAACGACAATCCTCATCCCTTTCGACAGGAAATGTAGTCTGGCTAGGAATTGACTTATATGCCAACATGCACGGTAAATACCAAAAAATGTCTTACATATAGCACACGAGACCTGAAATGCGCCAGAAAATCAAACCCATGGAGGCGACAGATGAACTCACGTCTTCATTTCAAAATTAGTATGTCTTCATTTCAAACGCAATTATTCTATTTGTGCACACGAGCGCTAAGAGGCAACCGTTTGCATAGGCCTTTCCACGCGCGCGGTGACCGGGGTTATTTTTCACCCTTTTCACCTAGGCCGCCAACACCCGGAGTCCCCAACACCCCCACCGTCCGCCCGCGTTTCGCTCAACTAGTCCACCCAATCTCCTTCACCAGCTCCCCCTCCCCCAGATCCATAGCAGAACCCTCTCCGGCGCCGCCGTGCTCACCTCGGCCATGTGTCCGCTCTTCGCTGTGAAGCCTACCTCCACTGCAGTTCCCAACACGCGGCGGCCCGCGCCTCACCATCTCTGTTTGCTCGTCAGCCACCCTCAAGCATATCGATGCAGTAACAATCGCCTCTCCTGTGGTCTGGCCGGCTTTGCATTAAGAAGTCTGTTAGTTACTACTCTCCATCGCGGTGAGGCATATTTCCTCGCAATCCCTCTTCCAATTTCGTTTCGTATATTCCCAAATTGGCTATAAAATAACGGAGAGTGTATATATGTTCATTATCTACCTTCCTTACTACATATAAGCTATATTTATTCCAATAAGTTACTGCCTATTTATAGATTGCGGGCGCCCGAGTCAAACAAACTTAACAAATTAGTTGTGGATTTTTTAAATTATTGCATGGCATGTTTAGAAATCTTGATACCAAGTTGTTAGTTTTATGCTTATCCTCCTTTCCTGAGTTTCGAATGTGTTCTCTGTAGATGCCGAGTAGCAGCGACAACACTCATCCAGGCCATGTATCTTCATCTGATTCGGATAACCCTAGGTCTTCAGCAGATTGTGAGGGATCAAGTAGTCTTGAACGGGGTAGAGCTGCAGCAATTACCCTTCCAGTCAGGACATAGAGGAACGCTACAAGGAAGCCCACACACCAGCCTAAAGGTGTATATGAAGTAACCGAGATTGATTTAAAGTCCGGGGATCCAACTATACCAGATAAAGCATGCATGAGGTTCAGGAGTGTGTGTGGATTTGTTGGCAGGGCAAGGCTCAATATTAATCTGCCGGGGTTTCGGAAGGCTGACACAAAAACACGGCGAAGGATAGTCCAGGAGATCATGGATCACTTCAACGTTCTAGAGCAGTGGAGAATGCAGGTGGAACACGCTGCACTGAAGAAGGCTAGGGATGCTTGGAGAAACTTGAAGCACGTGATGTACAAGAAGTACTTGAGTGAAGCCAAGGACCCAATCCCCGCATACCCCCAAATTACAAAGGCAGACTGGGCAGAATTCAAAAGGGTCAGGGCAACTAAAGAGTTTGCTGAGAAGAGTTTCAAGCAATTGGAACTCCAGAAGAAGAACATACACCCCCATCGTATGGGTGTGGCAGGATACTATGGCATGAAACTGATATGGGAACAGGAGGACAAAGAAGCAGTAGTGGCGGGTGGGAATCCGACCTTTAGTGAAATCAGGGGCGAACACGCTAGAGACTACTCGCGGGCACGTGAAAAGAGGCGTGATGACAGAACTTATTAATTTTAAAACACACGTGACGCCAAACTGTATGAAGTGATGTTAGAGGCTTGCAAGATCCCTGGAACGTTCTATAGGAACTCATGGCCATGTGATATTTTGTCCATAGCTCTGGACACGAAAGAGCCCCCTGGTCGTGCAAGGGGTATAGGTGTTAATGTCCCGCACAAGAGGGCTTTCACAATCAGCAAAGAAGAGAGGCTTAGCATGAAAAAAGCGAGGAGTGAAATGAAGCAGAATGCATTGTATGAAAGGTTGAAGGAGGAGATTTATCCGGCTGTTCGAAAGGATGTTGAGTAGTCAATGATGATGCAGAAGAGTCTAACACTGACAGATAGCCAGCAGATGGGAGGGGGCGGGCATGGAGGATGCTGCTTATTGTGCGACAACAGTGCACAAGAGTAGTTGTGCATCAGCTGACCCCAGCGATACTGAGACTGTAACTGCTCGTGATGATGCTATATATCATCTATCTAGAATGAAAGACAGACTTAAGGGCGTGCTTACACATTATGAACGTACATTAAAATGTGCAACAGCCTGGGTTTGCCCACCCTTCTTGGAAGATGGCCTCTTCTTGGACAATGTGCCATTGAAGCCGGGCTATGTGAAGTGCTACGTGACTGAAGTAAAGCTTGGATTCAATGAATTTGCCCTGAAGAATATCCTAGGAGACTTCAATGAGCAAAGGACCTTGGGAGAAACACTGTTACATCACATCCAATGGCCACGAAAGGAAATAGAGTTCATCGATGAGATTCCTGAATCCCCGCCAAGAGCAACCACTGTCGCTGCTCAACCAGTGAAGCTCTCCTTGCCACAGCAGCTCTCGCAGGCTGATGCATCAACCTGTGATCAGCCAGCCCGACTTTGTGGCGGACATGCCATGTCATCCTCCGCCCCAAAGCAGCCAGTGGCAAGGCCTACAACTGCTGATGACGCACCACCGGTTCAGATGCCGGCCGCTGAAGCAGCGGGGGGAGACCCAGCTGCAGCACATGCTTAGCAGACCAACCTGGTGGAACAGACTGCTAATGTAACACCCTCGATGCGACTATATCTCCCATGTGTCGAGGCACGACTTAGAGGCATAATCGCATTGAAGGCATATGTCGCAAGTTAGGCAATCTTCACAACATCCCATGTAATATAAATAATAAAAGGGAGATAACATAGTTGGCTTACACTCGCCACGTCAATCAAGTACATAAATAACATTACATCATCCATACACTCAAGGCCCGACTACGGCGCCAAAATAAAAGAGAACCCAACATGCGACAACGGTCCCAATCACCCCCAACTGGGCACCACTACTGATCATCGGGAAAGGAAACATAGTATCGTTTAGAGTCTTCGTCGAACTCCCACTTGAGCTCATACGCGTCTCCTGGAGCGGAATCATCAGGCCCTGCATCTGGTGTAATGGTAATCTGTGAGCCACAGGGACTCAGCAATCTCGCACCCTCGCGATCAAGACTATTTGAGCTTATAGGTAAGGCAAGGTAAAATATGAGTGGAGCTGCAGCAAGCGACTAGCAAGTATAGTGGCTAACTTATTCGCAAAAGAGAGTGAGAAGAGGAGGCAAAGCACGAGCGAGAAGCTAGAGAACAACTTGCGCAAACATTACTCCAACACCGTGTCCACTTCCCGGACTCCGCCGAGAAGAGGCCATCACGGTAACACACTCGGTTGCTACATTTTAATTAATTAAGGTTCAAGTTATCTACAACCGGGCATTAACAAATTCCCATCTGCCCATAACCGCGGGCACGGCTTTCGAAAGTTCAATCCCTGCAGGGGAGTCCCAACTTAGCCCATGACAAGCTCTCACGGTCAACGAAGGAATAGACCTCCTCCCAAGACGTTCCGATCAGACTCGGTATCTCGGTAACTCAAGACACTTCGACAGGTTAAAACAAGACCAGCAACACCGCCGGAATGTGCCGACAAATCCCGATAGGAGCTGCACATATCTCTTTCTCAGGGCACACTCAGATTGTCCTAGGTACGGGTAGGCCAGCCCAGAGTTGCCCCTGGTGGCCACCGGTACCTGACAGGTGGACCAACACTCAGAGGAGCACTGGCCCGGGGGGGGGGGTAAATAAGATGACCCTTGAGTCTGCAGAACCCAAGGGAAAGAAAAGGGCTAGGTGACAAATGGTAAAACCAAGGTTGGGCATTGCTGGAAAAGCTTTAATTAAGGTGAAATATCAAGGGGTTCCCATTATAACCCAACCGCGTAAGGAACGCAAAATCCGGGAACATAACACCGATATGACGGAAACTAGGGCGGCAAGAGTGGAACAAAACACTAGGCTAGAGGCCGAGCCTTCCACCCTTTACCAAGTATATAGATGCATTAAGATAACATAGCAATATAATGATATCCCAACAATTAAATAAATGTTCCAACAAGGAACGGCCTCCAATCTTCACCTGCAACTAGCAACGCTATAAGAGGGGCTGAGCAAAGCGGTAACATAGCCAATCAACGATTTGCTAGGACAATGGTGGGTTAGAGGTTTGACATGGCAATTTGGGAGGCTTGCAAGCAAGTGGTAGGCACCGTAGCAATGTCATAGCAAAAGAGCGAGCAAACTAGCATAGCAAAGATAGTAGTGATTTCGAGGGTATGATCATCTTGCCTGCACAGTTGTCAGAGTTGACCGGATCCTCAAAAGCAAACTCAACGGGCTCCTCGTTAGCGAACTCGTCTCCCGGCTCTACCGAAACAAGACAAACAAGCAACAAGGATACAATCAACCACGTGCAAACTCAATCAACACGATGCAAAGATGATATGCTATGCGGGATGCGATGCGGGATGCAAAATGCAAGATATGACAGGAATTGCATGAACCTGGCCTCAACTTGGAATTCCAAGGGTGCCACTGGAAAGATGAGATGAAATCGCTTGAAAACGATATAAAGAACGCCGGAATCGGAGTTACGGTTTGGAAATGGCAAGCGATCCAAAAATGACACCGGTCTGCGATTTACAGCAAGTAGGCATCTAAATGCAACGAAATGAACATGCTACAGCACCCAAACATGACAACAAAATAAATGGCAGGGATGCACACAGGATGCTTAACAAAAGTCTAGCACTGAGCTACGGCCAAATCATCCATTAACAGGTTCAAACAAGCATGGCAAAAACGCAAATGGTAAAACAGATCTCAGACTTAGTGAAATTAACACTTGTCTGGAATTTCAGATCATATAGCCCTCTTCGGAGCAACAAAACAACATGCTACAGGACCTGAACATGACAGGGAAAGACATGGCATGGAGCTACTCAACAAGCTTAACAAAAGTCCCTTAGTGACCTTGAGCCAAAAGGGATCAGAAAATACAATTGCAAGCACGTGAACATAGCAAAAACATAATCAGTTTTCAGACTTAGTGAAAACTGGGACATGCTGAAACATAACTCACGAAGGCATGTTTACGAGCTCGATGCACTCACCACGGTGCAAGTCATGGCAAGACAAGCATACACCCATAAAGAAGGCACAAAACACAAGCTAGACATGGCAAGAAGAATAGCATAGCATGCACAGATCAACTACAATAACATCGGCAAAATCGCAAACAAGGTGACGATCTGCCCAGATTCACAACGAAGCAAAAGTAGAGCTCGATTGACTCAAGCTAGGGTGCTCCATAATTGCAAACAAAGACATGGATGGATAGAGCACTACAAGATTAACAAAACTCCCTTACTGATCAT
The DNA here is from genome assembly GCF_018294505.1 of Triticum aestivum. Lineage (NCBI taxonomy): Eukaryota > Viridiplantae > Streptophyta > Magnoliopsida > Poales > Poaceae > Triticum > Triticum aestivum. Next base: position 339,673,513 of record NC_057797.1, read on the forward strand.
CCCCAAAAGAGGCACGGATCACTAGGAAACAACAAGAACATATGGCACTAAGTCCCTGAAAACAGAATTAGCAAGTGCACCACTTTGCAAGCTTGCACAAGTCACCACACACATTCTAAAAATACATGGGTTGCACCTCTGAATAGATGGCAATACCCTTAACAAAACATATGTAGAACTCACGGGCATATCATGCACACAATAATCATGGCAAAAATGACAAAAGTGCTAAACGGAGTAACAGATCTGACAATTAACTCAAGTAGCCCTCTTCTAACAGCATTTCGGGCATCAAGATGAGCTCAAATTAAAATGATGCAATGGAATGAAATGGTGTACTCTTTGAGATGCTAAACGCCCAAATCGGAGCTACGGATGAAAAGTTACGGAGCCGCAAACAGGATCATATGGATCAAGAATTTCGGGACTTAGTAAAAAAATCAACCTCTCCTAGGGTTTACTGTAGCTCCGATCCAGATCTGGATCACACGGAGCCCGAGGTGGCGGCGGCACTGTTCACGGCTGGAGCCGAGGTCGCCGGCGACGGCGTCGTGGTGGCCGGCGGGGAGAAGAGGGGAGGCGAGGCCGGCCTTCCCCGGGCCGGACCTGATGGCGGCGGCGGAGCTAGCCGCGGTGGTCGGCGCGGCCGGGGCGGCGCCGGGATCCGGCGGAGGTGGAGCCGGCCACGAGGTGGCGCGACGGGGCGGCGGAGGCGTGCGGCGGCGCGGCCACCGGAGCCGAGGGAGGCGGCGGCGCGGCGCGCAAGGAGGCGGTGCGGGCGGCTCGCGGGGCGGCTGGGCCGGGAGGGCCTGCCCCGGGCCCGAGCGAGCTTCGGCGGCGGCGGTGGTACGGCGGCCATATGGCGGCGTGGGAGTGGAGGCGGCGGTGTGTCCGGCCCGGACGGACAATGTCCGGCGCGCGGAGCTGCAGTTTTTAGGGTTTCGGGGAGAAAGAAGATCCGAAAATGGAGGGGTGTATATATAGGCTTAGAGGGAGCTAGGAGAGTCCAAATGAGGTGCGGTTTTCGGCCACGTGATCGTGATCGAACGCTCTAGGGCATGGAGCAGAGTTTGGTGGGTTTTGGGCCAAATTGGAGGGGTGTTGGGCTGAAACACACACGAGGCCTTTTCGGTCCCTCGGTTAACCGTTGGAGTACCAAACGAAGTCCAAATGGTACGAAACTTGACAGACGGTCTATCGGTAGTAAACCAAGGCCACTTGGCAAGTATCGGTCTAATCCGGAAATGTTTAATCCCCACACACGAAAGAAAAGCTAGAAATGACCACCAGAGGAGAACGAAGCGCCGGAACGCAAAACGGACAACGGGGAAAATGCTCGAATGCATGGGATGAACACGTATGCAAATGCAATGCACATGATGACTTGATATGAGATGCATGACAACGACAACAACACACGGAGACAAAACCCGAACCCGAGGAAATAAAATAACTTAACGCCGGAAACGGCAAGAGTTGGAGTACAAATAGGGAAAGTTACATCCGGGGTGTTACAACACTCCACCACTACGAAAGGATCTCGTCCCGAGATCTAGGACTGAAAGAACGCCGGGTACTCAGAACGGAGGTGATCCTCGCGTTCCCAGGTAGCTTCACGGTAGGAATGGTGTGACCACTTGACTTTGAGAAATTTGATCGACTTGTTGCGAGTCTTGCGTTCAGTCTCTTCAAGAATAGCAACTGGGTGCTCATGATAAGAGAGATCTTCTTGGAGCTCAATGTCCTCGAAGTTGACGGTGCGGTCAGGAGTCTTGAAGCACTTTCGAAGCTGAGAGACATGGAACACGTCATGAACATTTGCAAAGTTTGAAGGAAGCTCGAGTTGATAGGCGAGGTCGCCTCTCTTGCTGACAATCTTGAAAGGTCCCACGTATCTAGGGGCAAGCTTCCCTTTGATACCGAAGCGACGAGTACCTTTCATGGGAGAGACACGGAGGTAAACATGATCTCCGATCTCGAAAGCCAAATCACGGTGCTTACTATCATAGTAGCTCTTCTGGCGGGATTGGGCTGCTTTGAGGTTATCTCGAATGACTTTGCACATTTCTTCTGCTTCTGTGATTAAGTCATTACCCAAAAGCTGACGTTCACCGGTTTCAGACCAGTTGAGAGGGGTACGACACTTCCTGCCATACAGAATTTCAAAAGGGGCCTTGCCCGAACTTGCTTGAAAACTATTGTTGTAGGAGAATTCAGCATAAGGAAGACAATCCTCCCACTTCATGCCGAAGGAGATTACACAAGCCCTGAGCATATCTTCAAGAATCTGGTTGACACGCTCGACTTGACTGCTTGTTTGAGGATGGAAAGCTGTGCTAAAGCGGATGTTAGTGCCCATGGCCTTCTGAAAAGAATCCCAAAACTTCGAGGTAAAGATGCTGCCACGGTCTGAAGAGATCACTTGAGGAATACCGTGCAGAGAGACAATATGAGAGGTATAGAGTTCCGCCAATTGAGCTGCAGTGATCGACTCTTTGATAGGCAGAAAATGAGCCACTTTGGTGAGTTTGTCGATGACAACGAATATAGCATCATTGCCACGCTTGGACTTTGGAAACCCAGTCACGAAGTCCATTTCAATGTGGTCAAACTTCCATTCTGGAACGGCAAGAGGTTGGAGGAGACCTGCTGGCCTTTGGTGTTCTGCCTTGACTCTTCTGCAGACATCACATTCATTCACAAATTGAGCAATCTCGCGCTTCATTCGAGTCCACCAATAAGCTTGCTTAAGGTCCTGATACATCTTCGTGCTCCCAGGGTGGATGGAGAGGAGAGAATTGTGAGCCTCGTTCATGATCACTTTACGGAGGTCACCTTTGGGAACAACAATACGATCCTCGAAGAAGAGAGTGTCCTTGTCATCAAGGTGGTAGCACCTGTACTTGGACTGACTCCTGGCAATCCCAATCTTCACCTTTTTCACCATAGCATCAAGAAGCTGGGCTTGGCGAATCTGGTCTTCTAAGGTAGGAGAGACTTGAAGGTTGGCGAGGAAACCTTGAGGAACAACTTGCAGGTTAAGTTTGCGGAAAGCTTCACAAAGCTCGGGTTGATAAGGCTTAAGAATCAGACTGTTGCAGTAAGCCTTCCTGCTCAAAGCGTCAGCAATCACATTGGCCTTGCCTGGAGTGTACTCAATACTTGGATTATACTCTTGAATCATTTCAACCCAACGAGTTTGCTTGAGGTTGAGATTAGGCTGAGTGAAGATGTACTTGAGACTCTTGTGATCAGTGAAAATGTCCACTTTTCTTCCCAATAGAAGATGTCTCCAAGTCAAAAGAGCATGCACAACTGCCGCCAACTCGAGATCATGAGTGGGGTAGTTCTTCTCATTAGGCTTCAACTAGCGAGATGTATAAGCAACAACTTTCTTCTCTTGCATCAATACTGCACCAAGACCTTGGAGAGAGGCATCACAAAAGACCTCGTACGGCTTGGATTCATCAGGCGGAGTCAGAACTGGAGCAGTGATCAATTTCTCTTTCAAAGTGTTGAAAGCAATATCACACTCTGGAGACCAAACGTACTTGACGTGCTTCTGGAGAAGATTTGAGAGAGGCTTCGCGATCTTAGAAAAATTTTCAACGAATCTTCGGCAATAGCTTGCGAGACCGAGAAAACTACGGAGTTGCTTCACGTTCTGAGGAGGTTCCCAATTCACAATTGCAGACACCTTCTCAGGATTCACGGCAATGCCCTTGGCAGAAATGATATGACCAAGATAAAGAACCTCATCGAGCCAAAATTCACACTTGGAGAACTTGGCGTAGAACTGATGTTCTCTGAGCTTATCAAGAACCAAACGCAAATGCTTGGCATGATCTTCCTTGTTCTTGGAGAAAACCAGAATGTCATCGAGATAGACCAAAATGAAGTCATTGGTGTAGGCGTTGAAGATGAAGTTCATCATGCGAGAGAACGTCGGAGGAGCGTTGGCGAGGCCAAAAGACATGATAGTGTATTCATATGAACCAAAGCTTGTTCTGAATGCTGTCTTGGGAATATCTTCTTCACAAATGCGAATCTGGTGATAACCCATATGGAGATCAAGCTTGGAGAATACTTGAGCACCTTTGAGTTGTTCGAACAGCTCATTGATGTTGGGAAGTGGGTATTTGTTCTTGATGGTCTTCTTGTTCACTGGACGGTAATCAACACAAAGTCGGTCCGTTCCATCCTTCTTCTTCACAAAAAGAACACCACAACCCCACGAAGAAGAACTAGGCCGGATGAGACCCATTCTTTCTTGCTCATCGAGTTGCTTCTTCAGCTCCTTCAACTCTTCAGGTCCGAGCTTGTAAGGATGCTTGCACATAGGTTCCGTGCCAGGCTCAAGATCAATAACGAATTCAACTGGCCGGTGCGGAGGCATTCCTGGGAGCTCTTCTGGAAAGACGTCTTGGTATTCGCAAACGACTGGAATTTGAGAGATGGCATCCAATTCACCCTTCTCATTGAGAGAAAACAGACGGATAGTATCATCACGAGCGGCAAAGACAATTACATCCTCAGACGAATGAGTCAATTGAATCTGCATGGCTGCACAATCAAGCTGAGCCTTGTGCTTAGAAAGCCAATCCATTCCGAGAATAAGATCAATATCCGAGTCATCGAGAACCATAGGAGAAGCCAAGAACTTGTAGTCACCCAAAGTGATAGAAACATCCAGAACGATGGAGTTAGCCTGCATGCGCTTACTAGGAGAAACAACTGCTAAAGGACTAGGCAAAACTTGCGAAACCAATTCATGCCTATTTGTAAACGGTCTCGAGATGAAGCAATGCGATGCACCAGTGTCAAAAAGAACTTTTGCGGGAATATCATTAACAGGAAGGTTACCCATGATCACATCTGACGAGTCCTCTGCCTGAGCTGCATTCATCAAATTGACCTTGGCATGCTTGGGGTTATGCTTGACCACAACTGTACTTGCCGATCTGACAGGAGGAGGAGGAGGAAGACGCCTCTGGTTGAGACACTTGTTAGCATAGTGACCCTTCTGTTGGCACTTGTTGCACGTGACCTCTGAAAGCGGACGGTGATACGGAGCACTCGATCTTGGAGCTTGAGACAAAGTCTTGTTCTGAAAGCCAGGGTTGGGTGGGTGGGAAGAACCACTGCCACCTTTGCTCTTCTGCTGATACGGCTGACGGAACGGAGGAGGAGGAAGCCAAAACTTCTGCTGCTTGGCCACTTGAGTAGAGGAAGAAGGAGCAACATCTCTGACTCGCTTCTTGGAAGCATCACACCTCAACTGAGCAGCCTCTTGACTCAGTGCCATGTTGTAGAACTCATCGTACCTCAAGGGCTCAAAGAGAACAAGAGCGAGCTGGATATCTTCTCTGAGACCACCCCTGAACTGGTATATCATGCTCTTCTCATCAGGGACGTCCTGCTTGGCAAAGCGGGCGAGCTTCTGAAACAACTTGTTGTAGTCATAGACAGACAAAGAGCCTTGCTTCAGATTGCGGAATTCCTCACACTTGCTTTCAACCACGCTCTGGGGAATATGATGAGCCCTGAAATCTAGATGGAAATCATCCCAAGTGATAACACGTCCACCTTTGGAGTCCTTGTACTGCTGGAACCATTATGCAGCTTGATCTTTGAGTTGGAAGGAAGCGAACTTGACAAAGTCCTCAGGCCTGTCGTTACTGCACTCGAAATGCTTACACATATCCACAAGCCAATCGTCGGCATCGGTTGCGTCAACACAATTGCTGAAAGTCTTTGGCCCGTTAGCAAGGAACTGGTTGAGTGTAGCAAAGTGACTCTGATTGCTGCCTTGATTCCCTTGACTGCCTTGATTGTGCTCTTGAAGAATTTGCATGACCAACTGTGTGTTTGCATTGGTTGCGGCCATCACAGCTTGCCATGCCTCTGGAGGAGGTGGAGGTGGTGGCGGATCAGGATTCGGAGTCGTGCGCGTTGGAGGAGCCATCCTGAAGAGGTTGACCACCATTAGCACATTGATAGATAAATATTGAAGCTGAATCCAACAGAATGAAAATTGCAACATATAGTCTTCACATCCGAACAAAATGAACGAATGCATTCCTCTTGAAATGGTCACATATCCATAGATTGAGAGGCCACGTAGAATTAAGGTAGAGAAATAAATCAACAAGGTACGGATCAAGAATGAATAATCGGTAAGAAATCCCAATCTCAAACCAATATCCGTGGAAGAAGAACTAGAGCTACTAGAATTCCACCTATGAAACTCTCGAACCTTTCCGGTTATGCAAAGGTGTTGGGGATACAGGGGAAGCATAATATCTCACCCAAACTAGCAAATCCTACATCCAGCTGTATCCATCCTTCAACACATAACCAAGAAACCTTCGGAAACCATCTACCTCAACCTTCGAAAAGCATCCGTTATACAAGTTATGGCGATACTCCCGAACTCCCGCCCCAGTACTGGGTGGCGTCGAGGTTATCTCACCAACGAACTGCATAAAAGAGATTTTCGATGTTGGCGTACTAGACTCAGGTATTCCAGAACTATAACGATAAAATTATGACGACAACACCTCAGAGCTCAACTCCCCGGGACACTTCCACTAAACCCCTGACAGGAGGCACCAAGTCAATGTTCTCATCATAAAACCATCGGAACGATTCCAAGATACCCGCGTGATCCTAAAAATTTTTTTAGTGAAATTTGAGAAGAGAAGAGTCAAAACTCTACGTCAGGATGCCTTACCAGAGCGATGAGGAGACTGGGAAGTAAAAAGAATTCCTAATCTCTCCGATATATAATTCCTAAAAACTCAAAACATTTTTCTAAACACAACTCGGCCGCTAAAAACGATCAAGCAATGGGGCTCCTAAGGTCGGGGAAGGCTCTGATTACCAACTTATAACACCCTCGATGCGACTATATCTCCCACGTGTCGAGGCACGACTTAGAGGCATAATCGCATTGAAGGCATATGTCGCAAGTTAGGCAATCTTCACAACATCCCATGTAATATAAATAATAAAAGGGAGATAACATAGTTGGCTTACACTCGCCACGTCAATCAAGTACATAAATAACATTAGATCATCCATACACTCAAGGCCCGACTACGGCACCAAAATAAAAGAGAACCCAACATGCGACAACGGTCCCAATCACCCCCAACTGGGCACCACTACTGATCATCGGGAAAGGAAACATAGTATCATTGAGAGTCTTCGTCGAACTCCCACTTGAGCTCATACGCGTCTCCTGGAGCGGAATCATCAGGCCCTGCATCTGGTGTAATGGTAATCTGTGAGCCACAGGGACTCAGCAATATCGCACCCTCGCGATCAAGACTATTTGAGCTTATAGGTAAGGCAAGGTAAAATATGAGTGGAGCTGCAGCAAGCGACTAGCAAGTATAGTGGCTAACTTATTCGCAAAAGAGAGCGAGAAGAGGAGGCAAAGCACGAGCGAGAAGCTAGAGAACAACTTGCGCAAACATTACTCCAACACCGTGTCCACTTCCCGGACTCCGCCGAGAAGAGGCCATCACGGTAACACACTCGGTTGCTACATTTTAATTAATTAAGGTTCAAGTTATCTACAACCGGGCATTAACAAATTCCCATCTGCCCATAACCGCGGGCACGGCTTTCGAAAGTTCAATCCCTGCAGGGGAGTCCCAACTTAGCCCATGACAAGCTCTCACGGTCAACGAAGGAATAGACCTCCTCCCAAGACGTTCCGATCAGACTCGGTATCTCGGTAACTCAAGACACTTCGACAGGTTAAAACAAGACCAACAACACCGCCGGAATGTGCCGACAAATCCCGATAGGAGCTGCACATATCTCTTTCTCAGGGCACACTCAGATTGTCCTAGGTACGGGTAGGCCAGCCCAGAGTTGCCCCTGGTGGCCACCGGTACCTGACAGGTGGACCAACACTCAGAGGAGCACTGGCCCGGGGGGGGGGGGGTAAATAAGATGACCCTTGAGTCTGCAGAACCCAAGGGAAAGAAAAGGGCTAGGTGACAAATGGTAAAACCAAGGTTGAGCATTGCTGGAAAAGCTTTAATTAAGGCGAAATATCAAGGGGTTCCCATTATAACCCAACCGCGTAAGGAACGCAAAATCCGGGAACATAACACCGATATGACGGAAACTAGGGCGGCAAGAGTGGAACAAAACACTAGGCTAGAGGCCGAGCCTTCCACCCTTTACCAAGTATATAGATGCATTAAGATAACATAGCAATATAATGATATCCCAAAAATTAAATAAATGTTCCAACAAGGAACGGCCTCCAATCTTCACCTGCAACTAGCAACGCTATAAGAGGGGCTGAGCAAAGCGGTAACATAGCCAATCAACGATTTGCTAGGACAATGGTGGGTTAGAGGTTTGACATGGCAATTTGGGAGGCTTGCAAGCAAGTGGTAGGCATCGTAGCAATGTCATAGCAAAAGAGCGAGCAAACTAGCATAGCAAAGATAGTAGTGATTTCGAGGGTATGATCATCTTGCCTGCACAGTTGTCAGAGTTGACCGGATCCTCAAAAGCAAACTCAACGGGCTCCTCGTTAGCGAACTCGTCTCCCGGCTCTACCGAAACAAGACAAACAAGCAACAAGGATACAATCAACCACGTGCAAACTCAATCAACACGATGCAAAGATGATATGCTATGCGGGATGCGATGCGGGATGCAAAATGCAAGATATGACAGGAATTGCATGAACCTGGCCTCAACTTGGAATTCCAAGGGTGCCACTGGAAAGATGAGATGAAATCACTTGAAAACGATATAAAGAACGCCGGAATCGGAGTTACGGTTTGGAAATGGCAAGCGATCCAAAAATGACACCGGTCTGCGATTTACAGCAAGTAGGCATCTAAATGCAACGAAATGAACATGCTACAGCACCCAAACATGACAACAAAATAAATGGCAGGGATGCACACAGGATGCTTAACAAAAGTCTAGCACTGAGCTACGGCCAAATCATCCATTAACAGGTTCAAACAAGCATGGCAAAAACGCAAATGGTAAAACAGATCTCAGACTTAGTGAAATTAACACTTGTCTGGAATTTCAGATCACATAGCCCCCTTCGGAGCAACAAAACAACATGCTACAGGACCTGAACATGACAGGGAAAGACATGGCATGGAGCTACTTAACAAGCTTAACAAAAGTCCCTTAGTGACCTTGAGCCAAAAGGGATCAGAAAATACAATTGCAAGCACGTGAACATAGCAAAAACATAATCAGTTTTCAGACTTAGTGAAAATTGGGACATGTTGAAACATAACTCACGAAGGCATGTTTACGAGCTCGATGCACTCACCACGGTGCAAGTCATGGCAAGACAAGCATACACCCATAAAGAAGGCACAAAACACAAGCTAGACATGGCAAGAACAATAGCATAGCATGCACGGATCACTACAATAACATCGGCAAAATCGCAAACAAGGTGACGATCTGCCCAGATTCACAACGAAGCAAAAGTAGAGCTCGATTGACTCAAGCTAGGGTGCTCCATAATTGCAAACAAAGACATGGATGGATAGAGCACTACAAGATTAACAAAACTCCCTTATTGATCATCCCCAAAAGAGGCACGGATCACTAGGAAACAACAAGAACATATGGCATCATGAGATAAACAATCCCAGGACTTAGTGAAATCACTAAGTCCCTGAAAACAGAATTAGCAAGTGCACCACTTTGCAAGCTTGCACAAGTCACCACACACATCCTAAAAATACATGGGTTGCTCCTCTGGATAGATGGCAAAACCCTTAACAAAACATATGTAGAACTCACGGGCATATCATGCACACAATAATCATGGCAAAAATGACAAAAGTGCTAAACGGAGTAACAGATCTGACAATTAACTCAAGTAGCCCTCTTCTAACAGAATTTCGAGCATCAAGATGAGCTGAAATGAAAATGATGCAATAGAATGAAATGATATACTCTCTGAGTTGAACATTTTGATATGCTAAACGCCCAAATCGGAGCTACGGACGAAAAGTTACGGAGCCGCGAATATGAGCATATGGATCAAGAATTTCGGGACTTAGTAAAAAAATCAACCTCTCCTAGGGTTTACTGTAGCTTCGATCCAGATCTGGATCGCACGGAGCCCGAGGTGGCAGCGGCACTGTTCACGGCTGGAGCCGAGGTCGCCGGCGATGGCGTCGTGGTGACCGGCGGGGAGAAGAGGGGAGGCGAGGCCGGCCTTCCCCGGGCCGGACCTGACGGCGGCGGCGGTGGCGGAGCTAGCCGCGGTGGTTGGCGCGGCCGGGGCGGCGCCGGGATCCGGCGGAGGCGGAGCCGGCCGGCGAGGTGGCGCGACGAGGCTCGGAGGCGTGCTGCGGCGCGGCCACCGGAGCCGAGGGAGGCGGCGGCGCGGCGCGCAAGGAGGCGGCGCGGGCGGCTCGCGGGGCGGCTGGGCCGGGAAGGGCCTGCCCTGGGCCCGAGCGGGCTTCGGCGGCGGCGGTGGTACGGCGGCCACGTGGCAGCGTGGGAGTGGCGGCGGCGGTGTGTCCGGCCCGGACGGACAATGTCCGGCGCGCGGAGCTACAGTTTTTAGGGTTTCGGGGAGAAAGAAGATCCGAAAACGGAGGGGTGTATATATAGGCATAGAGGGAGATAGGAGAGTCCAAATGAGGTGCGGTTTTAGGCCACGCGATCGTGATCGAACGCTCTAGGGCATGGAGCAGAGTTTGGTGGGTTTTGGGCCAAATTGGAGGGGTGTTGGGCTGCAACACACATGAGGCCTTTTCGGTCCCTCGGTTAACCGTTGGAGTACCAAACGAAGTCCAAATGGTATGAAACTTGACAGGCGGTCTACCGGTAGTAAACCAAGGCCGCTTCGCAAGTCTCGGTCCAATCCGGAAATGTTTAATCCCCACACACGAAAGAAAATCTAGAAATGACCACCGGAGGAGAACGAAGCGCCGGAACGCAAAACGGACAACGGGGAAAATGCTCGAATGCATGGGATGAACACGTATGCAAATGCAATGCACATGATGATATGATATGAGATGCATGACAACGACAACAACACACGGAGACAAAACCCGAACCTGAGGAAATAAAATAACTTAACACCGGAAACGTCAAGAGTTGGAGTACAAATAGGGAAAGTTACATCCGGGGTGCTACAGCTAAGCAGTCTGATGCTTTGGAACCGACTGCTCATCAGTCCGTCGGTCCGCAGACAGGTGATCAGCATACCAATGCGTCAGCAATACCTGCTCAGCAAACCAACGCGTTGGCACGGCCTCCTCGGCACACCGACAAGTTGGCACCACCTGTGCAGAAACCCGACATAGCTTCAATGTATGGTCAGCAGTCCAATGCCTCTACTCCTATAGCCCAGCAGTCCGTCACAGCAGCACCGCCAGCTCAGTGGTCCGGCATAGATAAACCATCTGCTAGGCAGTCCATCCAAGCTTCACCGTCTGCTCGCTAGTCTACCTTGCAGCCAACTAGACGTTCTGCCAAAAATGCTTCAAGTACCAAGAAGGAAGTGGCCAAAAAGGCTACACTCACGAGGAAGCGCAGCGGGAGAGTGAACAGGAAAGAGAACGATTGCCTCTTACTTAAAGCACTCATCGCCAAGAACCAAATTAACAGCAGCTTGTTCGAATCGGGGAGTAATATTATTTCTGATGCCATGGATGATGAAGAAGTAGAATTTTTGCTTGCTAAAAGTAAAGCAGTTGTACTTCAAGCACGCAACACTACTACAGATGCTGCGAATGCGACACTACGATCAGAGACCCTTCAACGAAACTATGTGCGATGCCATAATCGCAAATGGTGGTGTAAAAACCGTCAAAAAACGTGTAAAATGTTTGCGATGGAGGATGCATCAAACACGGTTCAGATTTTAGTTGCGTGTGCGATGCAGGGCATACAATTCAGCTCAGTTAACTGTTTGCGATGAGGATGAACCAAAGAAATAGGCAGCCAGATGAAGGTGTGTGCCATGTACATCATACGGTTCACTCAGATGAACTATTTGTGATTAGGCAACACAAAAGAAACGGGCAGCCAGATAAAGGTGTGTGCGATATACGACATGTGGTTCACTCAGATGAACTGTTTGCATTGAGGCAAGAGAACAGAAACGGTTCAATATAACAAGATGTTTGTGATACGCCGCAAACAGGTCTGTAATCAGAAATGTGTGTGAATACCGATAATAATAGAAACGGTTCCCTAGTGTGGTCCGTGTTCATCTAATCATCATCTCCTTCTTGTGCTAGCTCGATGTTCCATCTATGCTAAGTTTCCATTAATCGATGGCATTTTATGAACACGCCACCGTTTCCCGCCATTTCCTCGCCTGTTTCCCGCAACCCAGCGATATTGCACATAGGCGGCGCGTGACGCACGGAGGCAACAAGCGCATCCTGTAGCACATCCACCTTTTCCAAGCATGCCAACCCACCAAAGCGCCGCCTCTGCCATCAACCTCGTCGACGAGGAAAACTAGCAGGAGCCACGGCTCGTCCAGGCCGAGGCGCTCCCCGGCAACACGATGGACGATGCCGTGATGCGCATCATCGCCAGGGTTGAGCAGACCTTTGGCGCATGGCGCTTGAGCGCCGCGAATCAAGATAGGCATGTCAGTGTCGACAGGCTGCAGCTCACCACACAACATGATCGATGGCGCGCCGCAGAGCAAGCTAGGCGTGTTTGTGCTGATAGGCTGCGGCTTGCTGCACGGCGAGACCGTTCGAGCGCTGCAGAGCGAGAGGCGGGGCGCGCCACACAGCAAGAGCGGATCCATCGACGCTTGCCTGCTGTCGACACGGCGTCGCAGCTAGGTGTACGTCCAGTCAGTACCCCCTTTCCTCGCCAAGAGTGGGCAAAGGCCCTCAGCGCTGTTCACATGGGTGTCGCCGTTCGCCTTGTCCGCGGCCCACTAGATGCCAACGCGCTGGTCCGTAGGCTCGACCGCCTCCTTGGCCCAGGTGTCCACCTGGGCGCAATAGAGGAACATGGCATCGCATCCTTGAGCTAGTGATCTCCGATGAAATAGCCAACTTGGAGCTCAAGATCGTGCTCTAGATGGACCATGAGCGTGTCGACCGCTTGGACGAACGCCTGCACGAGTTCAGGCAGAGCCAAGAGCTACCGTAGGCAAGGGTTGTTGGTCATGGTCTCATGGACGCGTTTTATTTTGAAAAGTGGTTTCGACATGGATAGCTATGTATTCACAGCAATCATAGTATTGCTCTGTTTATTGCTCTGTTTCAATGTGTGTACTCTGTTTTCGATTCTTATATGCTCTATTTCAATGTGTGTATATACGCTTTTGTCATAACCCTACTCAGTGCTTGCATTAGAGTGATGCATCATGTTGAATTTTTCCTGAAACTTGAAATGGGGATGGCATAAACCCCTTGCACCACTTAACTCAACTAGGGTTTACTAAAATAATTTTCAATGAACTTGAAAGGCCCTTAAAAAATGTTCATCATTTTGCCTTGGTTTAGAACCTCTGCCAAAAATGGTACACATTTTTCTAGGACAACTTAGGTCACTGAATTAAATCATAAGTAATTTACATTTGGGCATTTAAATGCTATAAATAATTCTAAATGCCCAAATAATCTTGAATTTAAATGAGGGCTGTTGGAAATAATCCAAACAGTGCCCACAAATATTTTCAGGAATTTTGAGAATGCTCTGGCATTTTAAATAAAGCAAAAACATTTGCAGAATATATAAAACTGAAACAAATAGAAAAGGGAGAGAGAGAGAGAGAGAAAGGACTTTACCTAGCGCAGCCCACCTGGCAGCCCACTGGTCGTCCCAGCACTGTGCTGGCCCATGCCAGTCACATGCTTCCTCTCGCCAGGTAGGCAGGGAGGTGCGCACACGCGCGCCCGAGCTCGCCATGCAGCTCTCTGCTCGCTTGCGTCGCCTGGACAGCGCGACGACGCCTCGAAGCGCCTCCTCGGTGCCGCCCGACCTCACCGACACCTCACTTCCCTCCTGCTCCTCTCCCTCTCTCCTTGGACGCCATGGCCGAGGCAGCCACGCTCGCGCCGTCGTCAAGTCGTAGCCACCATCACCTCCTCGTCGCCCCGCCGTGTCCAAAAACTCCGCCACCGTTCGCTTCATCGAGAAGATCGAGCCTCGAGCGCTCGTTCACACCGAAGCTACCGCACCGACCTCGCTTCGCCTCGCCCTCGCCGGAGATCCACTTCGCCGCCCCGCTCGCTCCAACTCGTCCCCGACCCTGCTGCCTAGCTTGTCGTGACCGTTGTGAGCTCCTGCCTCTCCTCCCCCTCTCCGTTCTCGCTGCCGTTAACCGTAGCGACTGTACGGAGAACACCTGCACCCGCCGCCACCTGTGCTCGCCGCCGACGTGTCTCCGGACACGCAACGGCTCGGCTGACATGTCCACCTTGCTCACTACACCACGTAGAGCACGTAGGTGCTAACCCCATGCCGCCTCGCTCATCGTAGCAACGACCCTGAGCTCACCTGAGCTCCGGCAGCCACCAAGGTCGTCGCCGGCGACGTTCCCGGCCACCCCGAGCCCAACCATCACCAACACTAGATGCGGCTCGTCCCCAGCTTCACGTAGATGGCCTCCACCGTCCTTTTGGTCGCCGGAGCGCGAAGCCTGCGCCCCTCCGCCGCCTTTACTGCCGGTGGCGGCTAAATGTCGGTGGTTAGCCCCAGTTTGACCAGGGGTTTGACCTCCCCTGGGTCTATGACAGGTAGGGCCCAGCCCTGCTAATTAATTAGGTTAGGGCTAACTAAATTTAGTTAGTTTAGTTAACCACTGACACGCAGGACCCACTAGTTAGGTTTTGACCTGGACCGCATAGTTGACCTGCCGACACAGTGCTGACGCAATGCTGACGCAATGCTGACGCAGTAATGGCCTTTTCTGGATTTATTCTTATTCAAGAAATTCCAGAAAATAGTGCTAACTTCAAAAAATCATAGAAATTAATATGTAACTCCAAATGCAAACATTGATATATGAAAAATGATCAGAAAAATCCAGTATTTCCATCTGTACTGGTTTCATTCATGTTTAAATAACTTAACCTTGTTGTTTAGATCAAAACATGATAATGCACATTATGAATTCATAATTTGAGTTTGCAGTTGAACCTTTGGTTCAAAATAACTCAAACCCCTCTGTTTGTAGTTGCATTAGCCCAACACACTCATTTTGCCATGTCATATGCATGCATCATATTGTTGCATATCACCATGTATTGATTGTGTCACCGGTGTGATCTCCATGGTAGGTTCTACTCCTGAGGATATTCGTGAGTATCCAGTTGAAGGACAGTACCCCTCGACCACTCTGTCAGGTAAGCAACACCATTGATCATTTCGATACAATCCCATCTTCTCGTTCATGCTCTCATTTACTGCATTTAAGATAACAACATTTCAAACTACTGCGTGTTGCGGTAGTTGAACCCATTTCCTCTGCATGACCTATCACTGCGACAATAACTAGATGAAACCCACTAGCATGAGTAGGAGTTGATTGAGCCATGTTTGTGTTTCCTACCATGCTATGCCTGCTATGCATAGAGTCGTGCCAGGTCTGGTTCATCTGGGTGATGGGGTAGAATGAAATTGTTGTGTCGGTGATGAGAGTGAAGTGTTGAACATGTTTTGGTAAAGGTATCGATGAGAGGCCATGTAGGAGTACATGGTGGGTTGTTTCATTGGAACCTCCCTAAGAACTGAGATCTGTATGTGTGATTTAAGATCAGCTACTACCATGCATTGGGCCCTGAAATATGAACCCCCTCGACTTATTAACCCCCCTGTCATCTGTCCAGGAGATGCAAGTAGTTTCTAGTGTTTTTAGTTTACTGGAGGCCATGTGCAGTGCTGACCCTCGGGGTGGGCTGTGATGCGGTAGGTACGTGGCATGGTGTACCGGGCGCCCGTTTGGTGTCTCGGGAACCCTGCACACATCGTTCGGGGCCGTATGTGGAAACCTCGGCCGGACTCACTGTGGATGGAACCTGGATAGGCGACAAACCTGGACTAGAGACTTGTGTGGGTAGTTAGGTCGTGGTCTACACCCACGTCGGCTTTCGCTTGAAGTCTGCCGAGCATATGTCGTGTGCAGACGCTAAGTGGTGGAAACATGTGTGAAGAAGTACACCCTTGGAGGGTTAATTTCATCTATTCGAATAGCCGCGTCCGCGGTAAAGGACTACTTGGTTGCCTATACAGTTCATAGACAAGTAAATGGAAACTACATAAAGCCTCAAGACAGGTGTGAGTGTCGTGGATGGCCCTTCCATAGGATGACGGGAGAGGATCCGCGGTAGTGTATTGTTGTGGTGAGTAGTGGACTCGTGTGCGCAAAACATTTACAAGTTGCTGTCTCGTAGTATAGTATAGCCAAGAGTCAAAGCTGGCTTGCCGCAATAAACTCCACTATCCCTTTGTTGATGATGTGTGTGTATGTAGGATCTGATGTAAGTCTTGCTGAGTACCTTTGTACTCTTGTTTGCTCAATAAACTGTTGAAGAGGAGAACACCGCCCCCTCCGATGGGTTCTATGTACATCCCTTAGGGCATCGTTTAGACTTTGTGTTTTTTTAGATTAAAAGTTCGCCATAGCTGCAACTTCGTGTACTTCATTTGTGTTCAACGACCAGACCAAGACGTCACAGAACCCCACCTTGATCAATAAAGCGTTCATCTTATATTCACAATATCCAAATTGCAACCTCAGTTAATTGCTTGTTCTATGTTTGCTTGCAGGAAATAGACACTCATGGTCAGGTTGATCATGCTCTAGCGTGGTCAATAACGTCTCAGAGTTGGTTTATTGATTACTAAGGCGCGACGTCCTTGCACGTTTGTAGTCGGATCATCAAAGTCTACTCCACCAAAAACAATAGCCACCGTCTCATCGAAAGATGGGACATCTTTCCCTCTATCAAGTGGCATCAGTTTTTAGGTTGCTCGGTGAGATTTTTACAATTTTTCGTAGTTTAGATCGAATCTGTTCTTCATACCTACAGTCCACAAAAAAGCCACATAAAAAATTAGGGTTAGTTCATCATATCCGAACCAGTGTGAGCCTTTGCATAGTCTTTTCAATGTTTTGCTTTGTTGAATTTGCGGCTGCATCATCGTGTCAAGTTTCTAGTCTTAGCGTCTAGTCTTTTACAGTTTCGAGTTTTGGTCATAAGTTGTCACACCGCCGCTTGATGATGACATTAATACCATTGTTACACCATAGCCCCTGCTGCTATACATACTAGACCAATTACTAGAGCTCGTGCACGCCAATTAAATTATCAGGTACTTTCGTTTCTTGGTAATGATTCTAATGTTCATGAGAATATGATGCTGCCTAAATTGGATACATTTGTTTTGCTTACAAATGAAGAGTCTGGCACGGATAAGAGGGATGAACACTGGAGCAAGACCAAGCATGGAGATGATGGCATGCGCAAGGGGATCAAGAACGGAGTTACAAGTGATGATTTGAAGGACTTTGAAGCCACCATAAGGAGTGCATGAAGCCTTGGACGAAATATACAAGATGCCAGTTCATAAATTTCGTCCAGAGACTATTCTAGGTGCTGCGTCACCTTATTATTGGGCCAGGCCCATGTAATTTCGAAATACATAAGTATAGGCTGTTTTTAGAGTCCGTATGTGTGGGGAAACAAGAGTTAGGGTTGATTTCGGACCCCTCCTCCAAGGGACACGAAATTCCCCCCTCTTCCTCCATATATACAGCCCTTAGGGCATCGTTTAGACTTTGGGTTTTGTTTAGATTAAAAGTTTGCCATAGCTGCAACTTCGCGTACTTCGTTTGTGTCCAACGACCAGACCAAGATGTCACAGAACCCCACCTTTGATCAATAAAGCTTTCTTCTTATATTCGCAATATCCAGATTGCAATCTTAGTTTCTTGCTTGTTCTTCGTTTGCCTGCAGGAAATAGACCTTCGAGGTCAGGTTGATCATGCTCCAGCGTGGTCAGTAACCTCTTGGAGTTGGTTTAGCGATTGCTAAGGCGCGACGTCCTCGCACGTTCGTAGTCGGGTCGTCAAAGTCGACTTTCCTCCAAAATGATAGCCACCATCTCATCGAAAGACGGGACACCTTTTCCCCTATCAAGTGGTATCAGATTTCCAGGTTGCTTGGTGAGATTTTACAGCTTTTCGTAGTTTAGATCGAGTCTGTTCTTCATACCTACAGTCCACGACAAAGCCAAAAAAATTAGGGTTAGTTGATCATATCCGAACTAGTCTGAGCCTTTGTATAGTCTTTTCAATATTTTGCTTTGTTCAATTTGCGGTTGCATCGTCGTGTCTAGTTGCTGGTCTTAGAGTCTAGTCTTTTAGAGTTTCGAGTTATGGTCATAAGTTGTCACGTCGCCGCCGCACCATCGTCATCGTTCCAACATATTCCTTACCGCTGCCATATACATCCGCCTGTCCACCACCAATCCGAGTCCACATATACATCCGCTTGTCCACCACCAATCCGAGTCCACATATACATCTATCTGTCCACCACTAATCCGAGTCCACATATACATCCGCCTGTCCACCACCAATACGAGTCCACATATACATCTGCCTATCCACCACCAATACGAGTTCTTTTCATATTAGGTTTGTTTTCGAGATCCATCTAGTTTTCGTTTTGTGTTTCCTTGCCTGAGTAGGTATAAAAAAAAGAGTCTGGAGACCCCCGGGCAGTTTTTAGGCCAAAATTTCGGCGACCAAAAATATTTTTTCCCTATCCTATTTTTAGGTCCCACGGAGCGTTTTGAGACACTCGCCATCATAGTGATTTTTTGTCGCATTTTTTCGTCGTCGCTGCCCTGATTTCCAAAAAAAAGTCAAAAAAAATTCCGTGCCCATCCTGTAAGTTTGACGAGGGAAGAGTTTTGAGACACTCGCCATTGTAGTGAAATTTTGCAAAAAAAGAGGAGCGCAAAAAAAAGAGGAGCGTCAAAAAAAACAGAGCGAAAAAAATCCCTTGTTTACGTGCAGCGCCGTGATTTTGTTAGTGTTCTAGGCTCGCGTCTCTAGCACGATCTAGCCTAGGACCAGCACAGTACCGTCGTTGAGTGTTTATTCAACTTTGCATCTCTGAATTGATTATTGCTGACCCTTTTTGCTACCATATTATAAGCCTTCCTAGCTCCACATACATCTACGTCGTGCGTTTGACTCTCCCTGGTAATCGCTCTATCCAAGCTTTGAGAGTTTTGACTATGACGGTTGCCGATCACCGTCTGTTGCTTGGTAAGAACTGGTAAGAATTTGAGATTCGCTTGACGGATTTGTGACTGTCCATTACACCACCACCACCACCACTTCCTAGTAGTCTGTAGGATCATATTCTTGTGTGTTTCTATTGCTGCTAACCATGGCAGGATCACAAGCCGATGAGACATATTGGGAGAACATGACGAACAAAGAGCTACATGATAAATTTTAGCAAATGATGAGTGGACAGGTGCAACATGTGCTAAACAGATTTGAAGAGGCCATGGAGAAGACGTTCAAAACAAAGCTCGATAACAAGTTTAATGAATTGCTCGCGTGTCTTCCACCACCACCACCAGCTGCACCTAATGCACCTCTACAACAACAACATCGCCTTCCAAATCAAGTGGGACGGGCACTGCACATTCCCCTTGAGCCTGGTCAAAATTCTTGTGCCACTGTTGATGCTTCTCTAGCTCCTGCTACTACTGCAGAGGTGGAGGACCATTACGAGGATGAGGTTGATCAAAATCAGAACTACGTGCAACCACCAGCACCACCGCCACCAGGTCGTCCTCATGCATATCATCGCAATGGTAGGGCTGCACAACCACCTCAAGTACGTGATCATGACCATCTCCCTAAACTGAAATTGAACATTCCACCATTTGAGGGTAGATATGTTCTTGATACATATCTTACTTGGGAGTTAGAAACTGAACAACGATTTACATGTTTAGAATATCCTAAGGAGAGACGTGTTCCTGCTGTTGTTTGTGCTTTCACTAGCTTTGCATGTGTTTGGTGGTCTGAACATTGTCGATTATATCCTATTCCAGCTACTTGGGCTGCTTTGAAAACTGCTATGCATACTCGTTGGGTTCCACCATATTATCAACGTGAATTACTTCAAAAATTGCAGCATTTAAGACAAGGAAAAAATTCTATAGAGGAATATTATCAGGAATTACAAACTGGCATGATTAGATGTGGTATTGTTGAGGAGAATGAAGTATGCTTGCATGTTTTATGGGTGGATTAAATAGAGAGATTCAGACCATTCTAGAGTATAAGGAGTATACTAATATCACTCGTTTATTCCATCTTGCTTGTAAAGCTGAATGTGAAGTGCAGGATCGACAGGCATTGGCGCGAACTAACTTTTGTGCAGGTCGATCTTCATCATGGACTCCACGTGCATCCTCTACTTCCACTACACCAGCACCTCCATCAGGTGCCACCTCCAGCCGTGATACAAGAAAGCAGGCACAACCACCACTATCTGCCAAGAGCACACCTGTCGGGTCTACGCAAAGCTCTTCTTCTTCCATGGCATCAACAGGGCACACAAGTGATATTATTTGTCGTTGTTGTAAGGGAAGAGGACATTTTGCGAGAGAATGCAAATCTCAGCGTGTGATGATTGCTACTGAGGATGGTGGGTATGAGTCAGCTAGTGACTATGTTGAGGAGACTTTGGCTCTTATTACACGTGCAGAACACGGTGGCAATGATTCTGATCATGAGACACAATACATGGCTCCTGAAGATGCTGACAGGTATGAATGTTTAGTTGCTCAATGTGTTTTGAGTGTGCAGGTTACACAAGCTGAGCAAAATCAGAGGCATAATTTGTTCCATACAAAGGGAGTTGTGAAGGAACGTTCTATTCGCGTCATCATAGATGGAGGGAGCTGCAACAACTTGGCTAGCATGGAGATGGTGGAGAAGCTATCTCTCGCCACAAGACCACATCCACATCCTTACTACATCCAATGGTTCAACAACAGCGGCAAGGTTAAGGTAACACGTACTGTTCGTGTGCATTTTAGTATCTCTACATATGCTGGTTATGTTGATTGTGATGTGGTACCCATGCAGGCATGTTCCTTATTACTTGGTAGACCATGGCAATTTGATAAAAATTCTGTACACCATGGTAGAAATAATCAGTACACTCTTGTTCATAAGGATAGCCATATTACTTTGCTTCCTATGACTCCTGAATCCATTTTGAAAGATGATTTTAATAGAGCTAATAAAGAAAAACAGGAGAAAAATAAGAGTGAAAATCAAATTGTGGCAAAAGAATTTGCGCAACAAATGAAACCTAATAATAAACCATCTAGTGTTGCTTCTGAAATTAAATTGAAAAGTGCATGTTTACTTGCCACAAAATCTGATATTGATGAGCTAGATTTCAGCAAATCTGTTTGCTATGCTTTTGTGTGCAAAGAGGCATTATTTTCATTCTAGGACGTGCCTTCCTCTTTGCCCCCTACTGTCACTAACATTTTGCAGGAGTTCGCTGACGTCTTCCCACAAGACGTGCCACCGAGATTACCACCTATTCGAGGGATTGAGCATCAAATTGACTTAATTCTCGGTGCATCGCTACCCAACCGTGCACCATACCGTACCAATCCTGAGGAGATGAAGGAGATTATGCGTCAAGTACAGGAGTTGCTCCAGAAAGGTTACATACGCGAATCTCTTAGTCCTTGTGTTGTTCCTATTATACTAGTGCCTAAAAAGGATGGTACGTCACATATGTGTGTTGATTGTAGAGGCATTAATAATATAACTATTCGTTATCGTCATCCTATTCCTAGGCTAGATGATACGCTCGATGAATTGAGTGGCTCTACAATTTTCTCCAAAGTTGATTTGCGTAGTGGATACCATCAAATTCGTATGAAATTGGGAGATGAATGGAAAACGGCATTTAAAACTAAGTTTGGTTTATATGAGTGGTTAGTCATGCCTTTTGGGTTAACTAATGCACCTAGTACTTTCATGAGACTAATGAACGAAGTTTTACGTGCTTTCGTTGGACGATGTGTGGTAGTCTATTTTGATGATATATTGATTTATAGCAAATCTTTGGAGGAACATTTGGAACATTTACGTGCTGTCTTTATTGCTCTACGTGATGCACGTTTGTTTGGTAACCTTGGGAAGTGCACCTTCTGCACCAACCGAGTATCTTTTCTTGGCTATGTTGTTACTCAACAGGGAATTGAAGTTGATAAAGCCAACATTGAAGCTATTGAGAGTTGGCCGCAACCCAAAATGGTCACAAAAGTGAGGAGTTTTCTTGGCCTCGCTGGTTTCTATAGGCGTTTTCTGAGAGATTTCAGCACCATTGCTGCACCTCTGAACGAGCTTACAAAGAAGGATGTGCCTTTCGTTTGGGGTACCACACATGAAGAAGCCTTCATGGTATTGAAAGATAAGTTGACACATGCTCCTTTACTCCAACTTCCTGATTTTAATAAGACTTTTGAGCTTGAATGTGATGCTAGTGGAATTGGATTAGAAGGTGTGTTACTACAAGATGGCAAACCTGTTGCATTCTTTTCTAAAAAATTGAGTGGACCTAGTCTGAACTATTCTACTTATGATAAAGAATTATATGCTCTTGTTCGGACCTTAGAAACATGGCAACATTATTTATGGCCCAAGGAATTTGTTATACATTCTGATCATGAATCTTTGAAACACATTAAAAGTCAAGCAAAACTGAACCGTAGACATGCTAAATGGGTTGAATTCATTGAGACTTTCCCTTATGTCATTAAACACAAGAAGGGTAAAGAAAATGTTATTGTTGATGCATTGTCTCGTCGTTATACTATGCTTTCACAACTTGACTTTAAAATATTTGGTTTGGAGACCATCAAAGATCAATATGTGCATGATGCTGAATTTAAAGATGTATTGCAGAATTGTAAGGAAGGGAGAACTTGGAACAAGTTCGTTCTTAACGATGGATTTGTGTTTCGTGCTAACAAGCTATGCATTCCAGCTAGCTCCGTTCGTCTTTTGTTGTTGCAGGAGGCGCATGGAGGAGGATTAATGGGACACTTTGGCGTCAAGAAGACGAAGGATATACTTGCTACACATTTCTTTTGGCCAAAGATGAGACGGGATGTTGAGCGTTTTGTTGCTCGCTGCACTACGTGTCAAAAAGCTAAGTCACGACTCAATCCTCATGGTTTATATATGCATTTGCCTGTACCTAGTGTTCCTTGGGAGGATATATCTATGGACTTTGTTTTAGGTTTACCTCGAACAAAGAAGGGGAGGGATAGCATATTTGTTGTCGTGGATAGGTTCTCGAAAATGGCACACTTTATACCATGTCATAAAAGCGATGATGTTGTTAATGCCGCTGATTTGTTTTTTCGTGAAATTATTATGCATGGTGTGCCAAATACTATTGTTTCAGATCGTGATACTAAATTTCTTAGCCATTTTTGGAGATGTTTATGGGCTAAGTTGGGGACTAAACTGCTTTTTAGTACTACTTGTCACCCCCAAACTGATGGATAAACTGAAGTAGTCAATGGAACATTGTCTACTATGCTTAGGGCTGTTTTAAAGAATAATAAGAAAATGTGGGAAGAATGCTTGCCTCATATTGAATTTGCTTATAATCGTTCATTGAATTCTACTACTAAAATGTGCCCTTTTGAAATTGTGTATGGTTTCCTACCTCGTGCACCTATTGATTTGTTGCCTCTTCCATCTTCGGAGAAGGTTTATTTTGATGCTAAAGAACATGCTGAATTGATTTTAAAAATGCATGAGTTAACTAAGGAAAACATTGAGCGTATGAATGCTAAATAAAAACATGCTGGAGATAAGGGTAGAAAACATGTTGTGTTTGCACCTGGAGATCTTGTTTGGTTACATTTGCGTAAGGATAGATTTCCTAATTTGTGCAAATCAAAGCTAATAACACGTGTTGATGGTCCTTTTAAGGTGTTAGAGAAAATAAATGATAATGCATATAAACTTGAGCTGCCTGCAGATTTTGGGGTTAGTCCCACTTTTAACATTGCAGATTTGAAGCCTTATTTGGGTGAGGAAGATGAGCTTTCGTCGAGGACAACTTTATTTCACGAAGGGGAGGATGATGAGGACATCAATACCATTGTTACACCCACATCCCCTGCTGCTATACATACTGGACCAATTACTAGAGCTCGCGCATGCCAATTGAATTATCAGGTACTTTCATTTCTTGGTAACGATTCTAATGCTCATGAGAATATGATGCTGCCTAAATTGGATACATTTGTTTTGCTTACAAATGAAGGGCCTAGCTTGGACCGGAAAGATGAACCTAGGAGCAAGTTCAAGCATGGAAATGAAGGGCCTGGCACGGATAAGAGGGATGAACACTGGAGCAAGACCAAGCATGGAGATGATGGCATGCGCAAGGGGATCAAGAACGGAGTTACAAGTGATGATTTCAGGACTTTGAAGCCACCATAAGGAGTGCATGAAGCCTTGGACGAAATATACAAGATGCCACTTCATAAATTTCGTTCAGAGGCTATTCTAGGTGCTGCGTCACCTTATTATTGGGCCATGCCCATGTATTTTCTAAATACATAAGTATTGGCTGTTTTTTGAGTCCGTATGTGTGGGGAAACAAGAGTTAGGGTTGATTTCGGACCCCTCCTCCAAGGGCCACAAAATTCCCCCCTCTTCCTCCATATATACAGCCCTTAGGGCGTCGTTTAGACTTTGGTTTTGTTTAGATTAAAAGTTCGCCATAGCTGCAACTTCGCATACTTCATTTGTGTCCAACGACCAGACCAAGACGTCACAGAACCCCACATTTGATCAATAAAGCTTTCTTCTTATATTCACAATATCCAGATTGCAATCTTAGTTTCTTGCTTGTTCTTCGTTTGCCTGCAGGAAATAGACCTTTGTGGTCAGGTTGATCGTGCTCCGGCGTGGTCAATAACCTCTCGGAGTTGGTTTAGCGATTGCTAAAGCGCGACGTCCTCGCACGTTCGTAGTCGGGTCGTCAAAGTCGACTTTCCTCTAAAACGATAGCCACCATCTCATTGAGAGACGGGACACCTTTGCCCCTATCACCGCTGCACCATCATCATCGTCCCTACCATCTACCACCACCGCTTATCCGCCACCGCTCTGAATCCATATACCACCACCGATCCGTATCCATATACCACCACCGATCCATATACATATACCACCACCGATCTCTATCCATATACCACCACCGTACCATATACCACCACCGCTGCCCTATACCACCACCGCTGCTATATCCTACTATCATATATCCATCACCAATCCGAGTTCTTTTCATATTAGGTTTCTTTTTGAGATCCATCTAGTTTCCGATTCGTGTTTCCTTGCCTGAGTAGGTTTCAAAAATATATACATATCAAAAAAAATCCGTGCCTATCCCATTTTTCCCCTATCATGTTTTTGGGCTTTTCTGAGTCTTTTGAGACACGTACCATCATGTGATATTTTATCACACTTTTTGGTCGTCGCTGCCCTGATTTCTGAAAAAATCAAAAAATTGCGTGCCTATCTTGTTTTTTTTGACTTGGAAGAGTTTTGAGACACTCGCCATTGTAGAGATTTTTGGCCAAAAAAGAGGAGCACAAAAATATATTCCAGAGTGTGTTTTTCCTTGTTTACGTGCTGCGCCGTGATTTTGTTATTGTTCTAGGCTCGCGTTTCTAGTACGGTCTAGCCTAGGACCAGCATAGTACCATCGTTGAGCGTTTATTCAACTTTGCATCTCTGAATTGATTATTGTTGACACTTTTTCTACCATATTATAAGCCTTCTCAACTCCACATACATCTACGTCGTGCGTTTGACTCTCCCTGGTAATCGCTCTATCCAAGCTTTGAGAGCTTTGACTACAATGGTTGCCGATCACCACCTGCTGCTTGGTAAGAACTGGTAAGAATTTGAGATTCGCTTGACGGATTTGAGACTTTCCACAACACCACCGCCACTTCCTAGCAGTCGATAGAACATATTCTTGTGTTTTCTCTTGCTGCTAACCATGCCAGGATCACAAGCGGATGAGCTGGATTAGGAGAACATGACAAACAAGGAGCTCCATGGTAAATTCCAGGAAATGTTGGGTCAACAGGTAGAAGATGTGATGGCCAGGATTGGCAAGGCATTAGCGAGGATTGATGACATTGAGAAGACAATTGACAACAAGTTGGATTCCAAGTTTGCTGAAGTGCTTGTGCGTCTACCTCCACCTACTGCCTCTAGTGTGCCATTGCAACAACAACAACCACCTCCACATCGTGAAACAACCCTCCGCCGAGCGAACTGTGTTCCTCTTGAGCCTGGACAAAATTCGGGTGACGCTGCTATTGCTGATGATGCTTCTATAGCTCCTGCTGCTACTGCAGAGATCGAGGACTATTACGAGGATGAGGTTGATCAAACTCATAACTATGTGCAACCACCAGCACCAGGTCGACCTCATGCATATAATCGCAACGGTAGGATTGCAAAACCACCTCAGGTACGATCTTATGACCATATTCCTAAACTAAAATTGAATATTCCACCATTTGAGGGAAGATACATTCCTGACGTATATCTGACTTGGAAGTTAGAAACCGGACAATGTTTCACATGCTTACAATATCCTAAGGAAAGACGTGTTGTTGCTGCTGTTTGTGAATTCAATAGTTCTGCTTCTGTTTGGTGGTCTGAACATTGTAGATTATATCATGATAATATCCCTACTTCTTGGGCTACTTTGAAAACTGCTATGCCTACTCATTGGGTTCCACCATATTATCAACGTGAGTTACTTCAAAAACTGCAGTGTTTGAGACAAGGAAAAAATTCTGTAGAGGAGAATTATCAGGAATTAGAAACTGGTATGATTAGATGTGGTATTGTTGAGGATAATGAAGCTATACTTGCATGTTTTATGGGTGGATTAAATAAATAGATTCAGACCATTCTAGAGTATAAGGAGTATAATAATATAACTCGTTTATTCCATCTTGCTTGCAAAGCTGAACATGAAATGCGGGATCGACATGCATTGGCACGAACTAATTTTTCTGCAGGTCGATCTTCATCATGGACACCACGTACATCCTCTACTCCCACACGTCCTACCGAAGCACCACTGACTTCAGGCGCCAATTCCAACTGAGATACAAGAAAACAGGCACCACCACCACCATCTGCCAGGAGTGCCCCTTCCGGTCCTACACAGAGCTCTTCTTCATCCATGGCATCAAAAGGGCAAACACATGAGGTTATAAGCCGTCGTTGCAAGGGTGGAGGTCACTATGCAAGCAAATGTCCATCTCCGCATGTGATTATTGTTACTGAGGATGGTGGGTATGAGTCCGCTAGTGACTATGATGAGGAGACTTTGGCTCTTATTGCAAGTGAACAACATGGTGAAGATGATTCTGATCATGAGACGCAATACATGGCTGTTGAAGATGCTGACAGGAATGAGAGTTTAGTTGCTCAACGTGTTTTGAGTGTGCAGGTCACACAAGCTGAGCAAAATCAGAGGCACAATTTGTTCCGTACAAAGGGACTTGTGAAGGAACGTTCTGTCCGCGTCATCATTGGTGGAGGGAGCTACAACAACTTGGCTAGCATGGAGATGGTGGAGAAGCTATCTGTCACCACAAGACCACATCCACATCCTTACTACATCCAATGGTTCAACAATAGCGGCAAGGTTAAGGTAACACGTACTGTTCGTGTGCATTTTAGTATCTCTACATATGTTGATTCTGTTGATTGTGATGTGGTACCCATGCAAACATGTTCCTTATTACTTAGTAGACAATGGAAATTTGATAAAAATTCTGTACACCATGGTAGAAACAATCAGTATACTCTTATTCATAAGGATAAACATATTACTTTGCTTCATATGTCTCCCGATTCCATTTTGAAAGATGATATTAATAGAGCTAAGAAAGCAAAACTGGAGAAAAATAAGATTGAAAATCAGATTGTGGCAAAAGAACTTGAGCAACAAATGAAGCCTAATAATAAACCATCTAGTGTTGCTTCTGAAATTAAAATGAAAAGTTCATGTTTACTTGCCACCAAATCTGATATTGATGAGCTAGATTTCAGCAAATCTGTTTGCTATGCTTCTGTGTGCAAAGAGGCATTATTTTCATTGGACGTGCCTTCCTCTTTGCCTCCTGTTGTCACTAACATTTTGCAGGAGTTCGCTGACGTCTTCCCACAAGATGTGCCACCGGGATTACCACCTATTCAAGGGATTGAGCATCATATTGACTTAATTCCCGGTGCTTTGTTTCCAAACAGTGCGCCATACCATACCAATCTAGAGGAGACGAAGGAGATTATGCGTCAAGTGCAGTAGCTACTCGACAAAGGTTATATACGCGAATCTCTTAGGCCTTGTGATGTTCCTATTATACTAGTGTCAAAAAAGGATGGTAGATCACGTATGTGTGTTGATTGTAGAGGCATTAATAATATTACTATTTGTTATCGTCATCCTATTCCTAGGCTAGATGATAAGCTTGATGAATTCAGTGGATCTACAGTATTCTCCAAAGTTGATTTGCGTAGTGGATGGATACGTCTCCAACGTATCTATAATATATGAAGTATTGGGTATGTTGGGGACACAAGAGATTTCTTGTATTTGGTTGCAGGGTCATTTGAGAGAGACCATCTTCATCCTACACCTCTCACGGATTGATAAACCTTAGGTCATCCACATGAGGGAAAATTGCTACTGTCCTACAAAACTCTATACTAGGAGGCCCAACATGTGTCTACAAGAATAAAGTTGCGTAGTAGACATCAAGCTCTTTTCTGGCGCCGTTGCCGGGGGTGAGTGCATGAAGGTATATCTTTAGATCTTGCAATTGAATATTTTAGTTTCTTGTTTATCACTAGTTCGGTTTATAAAAGAAAACTACATAAAATGGAATTGAGGTTGCATCATATTATTGATCATCTTTATAATATCTTTCTTGAAAATGATGGTTTAGAAAATTGTGCTCAATTGTTAGAAGAAGTCAATAAAATGTTTGGCACAAAATATTTGAATGATGAGCATGATTGCAATGTTGTTAGTATGAATTCTTTGAATATCCATTATGCTAATGATATGCAAAGCCATAAGCTTGGGGATGCTATATTTGATGAATATGGTATTTTTAGTCCCTCAAGTTTTCATGAGAAAATTTATTATGATGATTGCATGGCTCCTATTTATGATGATTCTAATGATAAAAGTGGATTTGGAGAGGTCATGACTTTATTTAGTGATGAATCCACTATTTTGGAAGAGCTTTCAATTAATTATGACAACAAAGTTGCTATCTATGATGATTATAGTGATGACATGTATGCTATAAAGAATAATGATAACCATAAAACTTGTCATAGTGATTTTAATTTTCAATCACATGATAGCTATTTTGTTGAGTTTGCTCCCACTACTATTGATGAGAATAAATTTGCTTATGTTGAGAGTAATAATTGTTTTATGCATGTGGATCATGAAAAGACTGCTTTCTGTGATAGTTATATTGTTGAGTTCATTCATGTTGCTACTGAAAATTATTATGAGGGAGGAACATATGCTTGTTGGTATTGCGATAATATCAAGTTTCCTCTCTATGTGTTGAAAGTTTTGAAGTCATGCTTGTTTTGCCTTCCTATGGTAGTTGATTCTTGTTCCCATAAGTTGTTTGCTCACAAAATCCCTGTGCATAGGAGGTGGGTTAGACTTAAATGTGCTAGTCATATGCTTCATGATGCTCCCGTTATGTTTCAATTCTTATCTTTTGTGTGAGCACCATTGAAATCATCATGCCTAGCTAAAAGGCATTAAAGAAAAGAGCTTGTTCGGAGACAACCCAACACTTTTACCTACTGTTTTTGTGTGTTCACATGGTTAGGCTACTGTATTAATCATGTTTTATTGCTTTTGTTTCAATAAAGTGCCAAGTAAGCCCTTTGGGATGGCTTACAGTGATAATTGATTTGATCTTGCTGAAAAACAGAAACTTTTCAGCTCAGGAAAACAATTCTCATTTTTAACAAAAGCCTGATAAAATGCTGATTCTTTTTGCATGAGAATAATGGACAAATTTCCCTGGTTTCCCTATTTTTCAGAATTTTTGGAGCAGCAGAAGTATGGTTGGAGTACAGGTTACTACAGACTGTTATGTTTTTGACAGATTCTGTTTTCAATGCATAGTTTGCTTGTTTCTAATTTCCATGGCCTATATTGCTCAATATAAATTGTGGAAATGATATGCTATAGTAGGCATTGTGTGGAAAAAATTATGAATCTTATCTTTGACAGTACCAAAAGTGAAATGGTTTGCTCTTTATCAGACAAACCTATCTCACAAAGTTTCGTTAAGTTTTGTGTGGTTGAAGTTTTCAAGTTGGGTGAGATGTCGATATGAGGAGAATAAGGAGTGACAAGACCCTAATCTTGGGGATCCCAAGGCACCCCAAGGTAATATTCAAGGAAGATCCAATGAACTAAGCTTGGGGATGCCCCGGAAGGCATCCCCTCTTTCGTCTCCAACATTATCGGTAACCTCACTCGGAGCTATGTTGTCATTCGTCACATGATATGTGTTTTGTTTGGAGTATCAATTTATTTTGTTAGGATTTGCTTTATCTTATTTAGAATAATTTTTTGCATCTTTTATTTCAATAAAAGTGGCATTGATAGCCTTTACTATGCTTATTTTACAAGTCTACATGTTGCTGTTTGAAAACAGAAATTTTACCGCTGTTGCAAAAATTCCCTAGAAAAGTCAGAATGTGATAAAATGTTGGAAATTTTTGCAAAATAAGATCTGATAAATTTTCTACAGTGTGGTAAATTTGCATAATCTTTGGAGTTTAAGAAGTATTGATACTCTTGTATTCTTTAAAGACTGTACTGTTTTGGCAGATTGTTGTTCTGTTTCCATTGTTTGCATATGTTTGCTTGTTTAATGATTCTATTTGAGGATAGGAGTATTAAATATGCAGAGGAATTTAGTAGGCAATGTTGACTAATAATTTTAGTGATTTGCTACAGTAGAGAATGATAAGGTTTTTTCATTGGTTTATACTAACTTATCTCACTAGTTCTTGTCGAGTTTTGTGTGGATGGAGCTTTTGGGATTTAGGAAAACCGTGATACGATAAGAATTAAGGAGACACAAAATCTCAAGCTTGGGGATGCCCAAGGCATCCCAAGATAATATTTCAAGAAGTCTCAAGCATCTAAGCTTGGGGATGCCCCGGTCCGCATCCCACCTTTCTTCTTCAACAATTATCGGTTAGTATGGGTTGAGCCTAAGTTTTTGCTTCTTCACATGATGTGTGATATTCTTAAAATGTCATTTTATTTTGTTTTGCTTGTTGTTTTAATAAAATACTTAGATATGAAAGTTTTTAAATAAAATAGAGTCCTCAGATAGTTACCAGGGAGGCTAGGTAAATGACATTCACATCCCGTCACCGAAGCTCTTTTCTATGTCATTTACTCTTGTGCTTCACTTATATCCTATGAGTAAATTGTTGAATAAATTGAATGTCATGAAGTTGAAATCATATCATGCCTAGTGGTAGCCTCATCTTGGGTTTAGAAAGTGAAATCTTTCGAGGCATGACAATCACAATATTGGTCACACAAGCAATTTACGAATAATTAGTATAAGGAAGAGAAGTTTCACATGCAAATACACTATCCTGGAAATATTTTGTGATTGTGAGCCCCCATCAAAATATTATATGCCAAAATTGTTGACGTTGGACAAGGAAGACAATGTAATCGTTTATGTTTGTTCATATTCACATAGAAGTTATATTGTCATAGATCCTTCAACATGTGGTGCTTGCTCCCCATCTTTGCTAGCCAAATTTTTTGCACCGAGCAGAGATACTACTTGTGCATCCAAAAACCCTAAAACCCAAATTTTATTTTCAAGAGTCCACCGTACGTACCTAAGGATTGAGAAAGATCCTTCAAGTAAGTTGTCATCGGTGTAATAAGGCAATAAAAATTGCTTCTAAAAATGTTAGATCATTTAGTGTAAGAGAAAATTGAGCGTTGTACAAACTTGTGATGGCAAAGTAATAAAAGCGACGGACTACATAATAAAGGTTGCTATCATAAGGGGCAATATAACTTGACGCTCTTTTGCACTAAGGGGTTGAGCATACCAACAAATAAGCGCATGGCAACCTATGCTTCCCTCTGCAAAGGGCCTATCTTTTACTTTTATGTATTTACTTTCATGCAAGAGTCAAAGTTTTTCCCTCTATTCCTTTTTATTTTTCTCTTTTGACAAGAATCATGTGGTGAGGAAAGACCTATGCACATATATCCAGTTGGATATGGGTAGCATGAGTTAATATTATTGACACCACCCTTGAGGTGAATACGTTGGGAGGCAAAACAATAAGCCCCTATCTTTCTATGTGTCTAGTTGAAACATTTTGCTCATGTGTATGCGGTGAGTGTTAGAAATCATACAAGACTATAAGATAGTTGTGTATGTGGAGCTCTTACTTAAACTCCGCTAAATAAGTTGAATTGCAATTGCTTGGTGACTAAGAACATAGGTTGTTGAGTTTCAAGAGAGTTCATTGTTTGAACCTTAACATGTGAATTGGTTGCTACTTTAACATGATAAATTTTATAAGAAAGAATTGTTGCTATGATGCTAGGAAAAGTGATTGAAATTGTCATTGATCAAACTTGTGCACTTTGCTAGAATTCACACTTCATAAATTATTTCTTTTATCATTTACCTACTCGAGGACGAGTAGGAATTAAGCTTGGGATGCTGATACGTCTCCAACATATCTATAATTTATGATGTATTTCATGCCGTTATATTATCATTCTTGGATGTTTTACAATCATTTTATAGCAACTTTATACCATTTTTTGGGACTAACCTATTGACCCAGTGCCCCGTGCCAGTTGTAGTTTTTTGCTTGTTTTTTACATCGCAGGAAATCAATATCAAACGGAGTCCAAACACCGCGAAACTTTTTGGAGACTTTTTATGGACCAGAAGACCCGGGATGGGACAGAGAAGCACCTGGGGGTGCCCCAAGGGGGGCACAACCTACCATGGCGCGCCTGGGGGCCCAGGCGTGCCCAGTTGGGTTGTGCCCACCGCAGTGGCCTCCCGCACTCCCTCTTTACCCTATAAAATCCCAAATATTCCGAAAACCCTCAAGATTAAACTAGATCAGAAGTTCCGTCGCCGCAGGCCTCTGTAGCCACCGAAAACCAATCTAGACCCTGTTCCGGCACCCTGCCGGATGGGGAATCATCTCCAGTGGCCATCTTCATCATCCCGGCGGCCACCACGATGAGGAGGGAGTAGTCCACCCTCGGGGCTGACGGTTTGCACCAGTATCTATGTCTTTAATTTCTCTCTCTCTCTCATGTTCTTGAGATGTCACGATCTTGATGTATCGCGGGCTTTGTTAATATAGTCAGATCATATGGCGTTTTCCCCTCTCTATCTTGCTGTGATGAATTGAGTTTTTCCCTTTGAGATTTCGTTGTTAACGGATTGAATACTTTTATGGATTTGAGAGCACTTGATATATGTCTTGCAATTGAATACTCATGGTGACAATGGGGTATCGTATTGATTCACTTGATATATGTTTTGGCACTCAACTCACGGATTCCCGAGGTGACATTGGGGTAATCTATGCATAGGGGTTGATGCACGTTCTTGTCTTTGTTTCTCCGGTAGAAATCTTGGGGCACTCTTTGAAGTTCTTTGTGTTGGATTGAATATTATGAATCTGAATTTGTTTTGGTGTTATGTTAGTACGAACTCTTGGTTAGATCGATCGGAAAGAATAGCTTCGTGTTTTTTAGTACGAACTCTAGGATAGATTGATCGGAAAGAATAGCATTGAGGTGGTTTCGTACCCTACAAACAATCCCATCTTATGTTCTCCGCTAGATAGGAACTTTGGAGTGATTCTTCGTTGCACGTTGAGGGACGGTTATATATGATCCAATTATATTAGCATTGTTGAGAGATTGCACTAGCGAAAGTACGGACCCTAGGCCTTGTTTTCAAGCATTGCAATACCGTTTTTGTGCCCGTTTACTACTTGCTACCTTGCTGTTTTTATTTATTCAGATTATAAAAATATATTTCTACCATCAATATTACACTTTTATCACCATCTCTCTACCGAAATAGTGCACCTATACAATTTTCCATTGTATTGGGTGTGTTGGGGACACAAAAGATTTCTTGTATTTGGTTGTAGGGTCGTTTGAGAGTGACCATCTTCATCCTACACCTCTCACGGATTGATAAACCTTAGGTCATCCACTTGAGGGAAAATTGCTACTGTCCTACAAAACTCTGCGCTTGGAAGCCCAACACATGTCTACAAGAATAAAGTTGCATAGTAGACATCATGGATACCATCAAATTTGTATGAAATTAGGAGATGAATGGAAAACATCATTTAAAACTAAGTGGATTATATGAGTGGTTAGTCATGCCTTTTGGGTTAACTAATGCACCTAGTACTTTCATGAGATTAATGAACGAAGTTTTACGTGCTTTCATTGGACGATTTGTGGTAGTTTACTTTGATGATATACTGATTTATAGCAGATCTTTGAAGGAACATTTGGAACATTTACGTGTTGTTTTTATTGCTTTATGTGATGCACGTTTGTTTGGTAACCTTGGGAAGTGCACCTTTTGCACCGACCGAGTATCTTTTCTTGGCTATGTTGTTACTCCACGGGGAATTGAAGTTGATAAAGCCAAGATTTAAGCTATTGAAAGTTGGCCACATCCCAAAACGGTCACACAAGTGAGGAGTTTCCCTGGCCTCGCTAGTTTCTATAGGCATTTTAGGAGAGATTTCAGCACAATTTCTACACCTCTCAATGAGCTTACAGAGAAGGATGTGCCTTTTGTTTGGGTACTTGACAGGAAAAAGCCTTCACGGTATTGAAAGATAAGTTGACACATGCTCCCTTACTCCAACTTCCTGATTTTAATTGAGCTTGAATGTGAGTTATTACAAGATGGCAAACCTGTTACATACTTTTCTGAAAAATTGAGTGGGCCTAGTCTGAACTATTCTACTTATGACAAAGAATTATATGCTCTTGTTCGGACCTCAGAAACCTGGCAACATTATTTATGTCCCAAAGATTTTGTTATACATTCTGATCATGAATCTTTGAAACACACTAAAAGTCAAGCAAAACTGAACCGTAGACATGCCAAATGGATTGAATTCATTGAGACTTTCCCTTATGTCATTAAACACAAGAAGGGTAAATAAAATGTTATTGCTGATGCATTGTCTTGTCGTTATAGTATGCTTTCACAACTTGACTTTAAAATATTTGGTTTGGAGACCATCAAAGATCAATATGTGCATGATGCTGAATTTAAAGATGTATTGCAGAATTGTAAAGATGGGAGAACATGGAACAAGTTTGTCGTTCACGATGAATTTGTGTTTCGTGCTAACAAGCTATGCATTCCAGCTAGCTCCGTTCGTCTTCGGTTGTTGCAGGAGGCGCATGGAGGAGGATTAAGGGGACACTTTTGCGTGAAGAAGACAGAGGATATACTTGCTACACATTTCTTTTGGCCAAAGAAGAGATGGGATGTTGAGCGTTTTGTTGCTCGCTGCACTACATGTCAAATAGCTAAGTCACGACTCAATCCTCATGGTTTCTATATGCCTTTGCCTATACATAGTGTTCCTTGGGAGGATATATCTATGGGTTTTGTTTTAGGATTACCTCGAACAAACAAGGGGAGGGATAGCATATTTGTTGTCGTGGATAGATTTTCGAAAATGGCACACTTCATACCATGTCATAAAAGCGATGCTGCTGCTAATGTTGTTGATTTGGTCTTTCGTGAAATTATTCGCTTGCATGGTGTGCCAAATACTATTGTTTCAGATGGTGATACTAAATTTCTTAGCCACTTTTGGAGATGTTTATGGGCTAAGTTGGGGACTAAACTGCTTTTTAGTACTACTTGTCACCCCCAAACTGAAGTAGTCAATAGAACATTGTCTACTATGCTTAGGGCTATTTTGAAGAATAACAAGAAAATGTGGGAAGAATGCTTGCCTCATATTGAATTTGCTTATAATCGTTCGCTGCATTCTACTACTAAGATGTTCCCTTTTGAAATTGTGTATGGTTTCCTACCTCGTGCACCTATTGATTTGTTGCCTCTTCCATCTTCGGAGATGGTTAATTTTGATGCTAAAAAACATGCTGAATTGATCTTAAAAATGCATGAGTTAACTAAGGAGAGCATTGAGTGTATGAATGCTAAATATAAACTTGCTGGAGATAAGGGTAGAAAACGTGTTGTGTTTGCACCTGGAGACCTTGTTTGGTTACATTTGCATAAGGATAGATTTCCCGATTTGCGCAAATCAAAGCTAATGTCATGTGCTGATGGTCCTTTTAATGTGTTAGAGGAAATAAATTATAATGCATATAAACTTGAGCTGCCTGCCGATTTTGGGGTTAGTCCCACTTTTAAGATTGCAGATTTGAAACCTTATTTGGGTGAGGAAGATGAGCTTCCGTCGAGGACGACTTCATTTCAAGGCATGGTCAATAACCTCTCGGAGTTGGTTCATCGATTGCTAAGGCGCGACGTCCTCGCACGTGCATAGTCGGATCGTCAAAGTCTACTCCACCAAAAATGATAGCCACCATCTCATCGAAAGATGGGACACCTTTTCCTCTATCATAGAGCGAAGCCATGGAACTACTACATCCAACGAACGAGCTAGCGAGGGAGCCAAGTTTAAGGACCAAGAGGAAGAGCTACCAGGAATCTACAGCCATGGGACGACCGGTACTCGTCGGACGTCCAATGCCTTGGAGCAGCCGCCAGCCAAACAAGTCCCAGCCAGCGAACGTTATAGCGACCGGATGTCCGACAAGTACACTACGATGAAATTTGATGCGGAGCATCCTACGTTCATCCCCATGTACACTACGATGAGACCTCGACCTCGAGCATACACCGTTGGACACAAGGTGAACTCATTCCTAAGTCCTTCCCCTTTCCATTCGCGTGATACATGGTTGCTACCTAATGCAAGGACACTACATGTGATCAAGAAGCAAGGACTGAGGGAGGAAGAATGGTCAGCATCAAGACTTGTGCAGAGTTTCTGCCAAGCCCAGAACTTCCGGCCACCGCCCGAAACCTCCGGCCCTCGACACTCCAGGCCACGCACAGATGCGCCAACTCTCTATCCAGCCCGGACCCTCCAGACCCCGGAACCTCCGGCCTGTCCAGAACTTCTGGCCCCCGGAATACAGACCGACCCTGACCATGCCAACTCTTGGCTTACCCTGGACACTGCCCGAAACTTCAAGACCCCGGACCTTCTTTCCCTGCCCGAAACATCCGGCCTGCGTACGCGGAGTGACTCTGGGCCGAGGCCAATGTACCTATTTCGCCCCTCACTTACCCCTTCGCGTCCCTAGACTATATATACCCCTCCACCTCCACCTTTTTAGGGTTAGCATTGGTTTAGCTCATATGTGAGATAGAGGTTTGCTCATCCACTTGATACCTACTCCAATGGAGGCCAAGCCCTCCATCTAGGAGAAGATCCCCCAAGTGGATTCAAGACCTCTTCACGGAGAAGATACCCTAGTGGATTCAAGACCTCCTTCTAGGAGATGAACTAGTGACATTTGTATCCCCCTTTGTTGGATTTGAATCATGTATATCTCTTTGTGTTCATGGATCTAGCACATGTGTAACCATTTCTTGTTGATTTGAGTGATTCCTCTCGTTTCCCCTTGTTTTTTTCCTCGTGTGTTCATTGTGTTCTTCGTGGGATCCCCTCCAAATCATGAAAGATCGGCCCCTAGGGTTCCACCCTACATCATATTGGTATCATGAGCAAGGTTGATCACGAATTTGGAGTCCCTACCCCTCTTTTTCTAGCCTAATTTTGTTGATTTCGTCCTAAATTCGAAAATCCCCACCAAAAATGGCCCCAACTTTTTTTGTGATTTGTTGGTTTGGGTGATGTTTTGTTGATTTTGATCCATGGATTCGTTGTATTTCAAGTGGATCTAGCCTTCCCCATCTTTTCCCCATTTCGATCCACGAAATCTTCTCGATTTTGCCCCAGGAAATCGTGTTTTTCCGCCCCCATTCTCAGATCTGGAATTTAGGGTTCGTCCCGGAAGAAATTCCACGACCCCCGGAACTTTTGTCCTAGCCCCGGAACTTTCGGGCTAAACAGAAAGTTTATTTCAAAATCCCCCGGTATCCCCCGAACCTTACCCATGACTTCCGGACCCCCCCGAAACCTCCGGAGCTCGGAACTTCCAGCCTACCCAGAGACATTACACCGAAATTTCAGCTTTAGCCTCTTTCACCGTTATGGTCACAACGTTTCAATCCGAACTTCGATTCGAGTGTTCTTTGGCTCGTTTTGAAGCTATCGACGTGACCGAGGTCCTCACCTTGGTTTGACCACCTTCTGACACCATCAAATTTTTGGAACTTTGGCATCTTTGCCTAGGCCTTCCACCATATCACCCACATTACCACCAACGCTTTCCGCAACCTAGCCCATTTTGTTCCCCATTGCATTTGTGCTTGCTTGAGTAGTGATTTGAGTCTCCTAAGGTGTTTTGGCTACTTAGGGACAGTTACTTCTTCATAAATCTCCACCATAACTACCGCAAAACCTTGCCCACCATACACTTCCGCCACCTAAACTTAACCCAATTTTGTTTGAGCTTCTCTGAGTTGTGGTTTGTGTCTCCTAAGGTGTTTCGGCTACTTAGGGACGGTAACTTCAACTCCAACACCGTGTATAGTCCACCACCATAACCTCCACTTCCGCATTGCATACTCCAAAACCCATCATTGCATTTCCGCAATCCCTCTGAGCTTCCAAACCCACCGCTGCATTCTGCTACCACCATTTGACATTTGCCTTTGGATATTTTGAGTTCTGGTTTTTCCGTTTCCTAGGGTGTTTCGGCTAACTAGGAACGGTTCGACATCGACTATACCGCCGCTCAACTTCGTCAATGATTCGACATCGGCCACCTTCATCATTTTAACACCCTAACCGCACGCAAGAACGGTAACCTCTATATCATCTTGGTATCCTAGTATCCCATCATTGTACATTCTTCTTGCCATAGTATTGTTAACCCTCGAGCCATTTTGCGTCACTTGCCTATAGAGACTAGCCATTTGAGTATTGCCGGCAATGTTACTTGTGCACATTAGTAATCATCGATCTACACCTTCCATTGCATACATACCATATCATATTGGTATCATCATATCATCTCTTGTGTCACAAGATTGTTCCCGCATATACACAATTGCTATCTTGTTTTGTGCATTTCGCATAAGTGGCCATAACAAAAAAGAGAGAGAAACAGAGAGAGACAGAGAGACAGATCCAATCTCGGAGGGGCTCTCGCCCCTCCCAGGCCATGGAGACCAAGGACCAGAGGGGAACCCTTCTCCCATCTATGGAGAAGGTCAAGGAAGAAGAAGAAGAAGAAGAAGAAGAAGAAGGGGGGCCTCTCCCCCTCTCTTTCGATGGTGCCGGAACATCGCCGGGGCCATCATCATCACTGCAATCTACACCAACAACTTCACTGCCCTCATCACCAACTCTTCCCCCCTCTATGCAGTAGTGTAACCCCTCTTTTACCCGCTGTAATCTCTACTTAAACATGGTGCTCAATGCTATATATTATTTCCCAATGATGTATGGCTATCCTATGATGTTTGAGTAGATCTGTTTTGTCCTATGGGTTAATTGATGATTGTGATTGGTTTGAGTTGCATGTTTTATTATTGGTGCTGTCCTATGGTGCTCTCCGTGTCGCGCAAGTGTGAGGGATCCCCGCTGTAGGGTTTGCAATATGTTCATGATTTGCTTATGGTGGGTGGCGTGAGTGACAGAAGCACAGACCCGAGTAAGTAGGTTGTTTGCGTATGGGAACAAAGAGGACTTAATACTTTAATGCTATGGTTGGGTTTTACCTTAATGATCTTTAGTAGTTGCGGATGCTTGCTAGAGTTCCAATCATAAGTGCATATGACCCAAGAAGAGAAAGTATGTTAGCTTATGCCTCTCACTCAAATAAAATTGCAATAATGATTACCGGTCTAGTTATCGATTGCCTAGGGACAAATAAATTTCTTGTGTGACAACAAGCTCTCTACTAAAACTAACTTAGTTGTGTCTTCATCTAAATAACCCCTACTTTTTATTTACGCGCTCTTTATTATCTTGCAAACCTATCCAACAACACATACAAAGTACTTCTAGTTTCATACTTATTCTAGGTAAAGCGAACGTTAAGCGTGCGTAGAGCTGTATCGGTGGTCGATAGAACTTGAGAGAATATTTGTTCTACATTTAGCTCCTCATTGGGTTCGACACTCTTACTTATCGAAAGAGGCTACAATTGATCCCCTATACTTGTGGGTTATCAAGACCTTTTTCTGGAGCCGTTGCCGGGGAGTTATAGCGTGGGGTGAATATTCTCGTGTGTGCTTGTTTGCTTTATCACTAAGTAATTTTTATTTAGTGTTCTAAGTTGTTCTCTATCTTTAGTTATGGATATGGAACACGAACTACCAAAAACATTAGGTTTACTTGCTACTCATGGAGATGGGGAACCTCCTAAAACCCTCGATGCTCATTATGTGAAAGATATTATGTACTACTTTGATAATCCTGAGAAAACCCCATTCAACTTTATAATGGGAGTAACGTTGGATCAACGTGAATACTTTAGGGATTATCGCTTGACTCAAAAAGGGAAACTATTATGGGATCAAATTTATATGTTGCATTGGTATGCTCGGCAACTATGCTTGAGATATGATAATACTTGTTGCTCTAGGATGAAGGCTCCACACCTTGCCTTTTCATGTGAATTTAATGATGATGAAACCTTGGCTTCTTATGCTAAGGTATATATATATATGATTATTATGATGTGGAACAAATAGAAGAATTCGTTGCTTTTATGGGTGCTTATGAAATTGAATCTTTGTTTAAAGAGTTTGAAGATTTTGATGATTCAGTTTATAGACCTGAAAATTTAGCTATCCTTAAATATTGCTATGAGAATTATAAATACAATTATGATATTGATGAATTTATTGAGAAAGTCTCCGTTGTCCGAGAAGAGACTAATGTTTTGCAGGAGTTTGTGGAAGAAGGAATTGATGAAACTGGGGGCTCATTGGATGAAAAAGATGATGAGGATAGCGAAGAACAAAAGGAGGAAGAGCAGATTAGCTACCCATGCCCACCTTCTAATGAGAGTAACTCTTCAACTCATACATTGTTTAATTTCCCTTCAAATTTACCAAAGGATGATTGCTATGATGATTGTTATGATCCTGTTGATTCTTTTGAAATATCCCTTTTTGATGATGCTTGATATGCTTGTGGCCAAGATGCCAATATGAATTATCTTATGGATATGAACTTGCTATAGTTCCTTATGTTAAACATGAAATTGTTGCTATTGCACCCGCGCATGATAGTCCTATTATCTTTTTGAATTCTCCCGACTACACTATATCGGAGAAGTTTGCCCTTATTAAGGATTATATTGATGGGTTGCATTTTACTACTACACATGATGATTTTGATAGATATAATATGCATGTGCTTGCTGCTCCTACTTGTAATTATTATGAGAGAGGAACTACATCTCCGCCTCTCCATGTTTCCAATATGATAAAATTGCAAGAAACTGTTTATACTATGCATTGGCCTTTACTATGTGTGCATGAATGGTTCTTTTATGACATGCCGATGCATAGGAAGAGAGTTAGACTTCGCTTTTGCATGATATATGTTACTTTGTGCTCACTACTAAATCACAAATCATTGTTAATTAAAATTGGCTTTGATATACCTTGGGATACGGGTGTATTCATTACTTGAGCACTATATGCCTAGCTTAATGGCTTTAAAGAAAGCGCTGCCAGGGAGACAACCCGGAAGTTTTAGAGAGTCACTTATTTCTGTTGAGTGCTTTTATATGGTTTAAAAACAAAAAAAATAAAGAGGGGAACCCAAAACTTTTCAAAAAGGAAAGTGAAAGTGAGAGAGACAAGCATTGTTGAAGTGGGGGCTCCTTGAACTTTGTTCATGCTCACAGAAACTTTGTGAATCTTGATTACAGAAACTTTTCAAAAAAATAATTATCCCCTTGTACAATTCCATTGTATTATAAAAATATTGTGCTAAGATTTGCCTTTAGGATGTTTACATTGCTTGTTGGTTTGTGCGGTGCAGAACAGAAACTTTGGCTGTAGTGCGCGATTTTACATTTTTTACTGGAACATCAAACGGTTCTGAAACTTTTTTCACTGTCTTTCTATAAAAATTGTTTATTTTTCCAAAAAAACAGAATTTTTGGAGTACCAGAAGTATGGTGAATGTTCAGATTACTACAGACTGTCCTATTTAAGACAGATTCTGTTTTTGATGCATAGTTTGCTTGTTTTGATGAAACTATCAATTTCTATCAGTGGATTAAGCCATGGAAAAGTTATATTACAGTAGCTACAATGCAAAAACAAAATATGAATTGGTTTTTAATAGTACTTATAGTAGTGATTTGCTCTATTATACTAACGGATCTTACCGAACTTTCTGTTAAGTTTTGTGTGATTGAAGTTTTCAAGTTTTGGGAGAAATCACATTGGATGAAGGAATACGGAGTGGCAAGAGCCTAAGCTTGGGGATGCCCGAGGCACCCCAAGGAAATATTCAAGGACTCCCAAGCAACCAAGCTTGGGGATGCCCCAGAAGGCATACCCTCTTTCTTCTCACGATCATTAGTAATTTTACCTGGAGCTATATTTTTATCCGTCACATGATATGCTTAAATCTTGGAGCGTCTTTTGCATTTAGTTTTCACTTTTCTTTGATGCACCATGCTGGTATGAGATAGTCCTTGGTTGATTTATATAATGCTCATTGCACTTCACTTATATCTTTTGAGTATGGCTTTATAGAATGCTTCATGTGCTTCACTTATATCTTTTGAAGTTTGGATTGCCTATTTCTCTTCACATAGAAAACCGCCATTTGTAGAATGCTCTTTTGCTTCACTTATATGTGTTAGAGAGTGGGCATATCTTTTGTAGAAAGGATTAAACTCTCTTGCTTCACTTATATCTATTTAGAGAGATGACAGGAACTGGTCATTCACATG
The DNA here is from genome assembly GCF_018294505.1 of Triticum aestivum. Taxonomy (NCBI): domain Eukaryota; kingdom Viridiplantae; phylum Streptophyta; class Magnoliopsida; order Poales; family Poaceae; genus Triticum; species Triticum aestivum. The sequence goes on from NC_057797.1 coordinate 339,716,865, forward strand.
GTTAGTCATAAAATCCTACATAAAACTTGTAGATCACTGAATATGATATGTTTGATTCCTTGCAATAGTTTTGCGATATAAAGGTGGTGATATTAGAGTCGTGCTAGTGGGTAGTTGTGGATTGTAGAAATACTTGTGTTGAAGTTTGTGATTCCCGTAGCATGCACGTATGGTGAACCGTTATGTAACGAAGTTGGAGCATGAGGTATTTATTGATTGTCTTCCTTATGAGTGGTGGTCGGGGACGAGCGATGGTCTTTTCCTGCCAATCTATCCCCCTAGGAGCATGCGCGTAGTACTTTGTTTTGATGACTAATAGATTTTTGCAATAAGTATGTGAGTTCTTTATGACTAATGTTGAGTCCATTGATTATACGCACTCTCACCCTTCCATCATTGCTAGCCTCTTCGGTACCGTGCATTGCCCTTTCTCACCTCGAGAGTTGGTGCAAACTTCGCCAGTGCATCCAAACCCCGTGATATGATACGCTCTATCACACATAAGCATCCTTATATCTTCATCAAAACAACCACCATACCTACTTATTATGGCATTCCCATAGCCATTCTGAGATATATTGCCATGCAACTTCCATCATCATCATATACATGACTTGAGCGTTTATTATCATATTGCTTTGCATGATCGTAAGATAGCTAGCATGATGTTTTCATGGCTTGTCCGTTTTTTGATGTCATTGCTATGCTAGATCATTGCACATCCCGGTACACCGCCGGAGGCATTCATATAGAGTCATATGTTGTTCTAGTATCGAGTTGTAATATTGAGTTGTAAGTAAATAAAAGTGTGATGATCATCATTATTAGAACTTTGTACCATGTGAGGTTATCAAAATAAAAGTGGCCAAAGAAGCCCCCAAAAAATAGAGAGAGGCCAAAGAAGCCTGCAAAAAAAGAAAAAAAAGAAAAAAAGAGAAAAAAATAAAAAAAATGAGAGAGAAGGGACAATGTTACTATCCTTTTACCACACTTGTGCTTCAGAGTAGCACCATGTTCTTCATATAGAGAGTCTCTTGAGCTATCACTTTCATATACTACTGGGAATTTTCATTTTAGAACTTGGCTTGTATATTCCGATGATGGGCTTCTTCAAATGCCCGAGGTCTTCATGAGCAAGCAAGTTGGATGCACACCCACTTAGTCTCCAGTTTGAGATTTCATACACTTATAGCTCGTAGTGCATCTGTTGCATGGCAATCCCTACTCATCACATTGACATCAATTGATGGGCATCTCCATAGCCCGTTGATTAGCCGCGTCGATGTGAGACTTTCTCCTTTTTGTCTTCTCCACACAACCTCCATCATCATATTCTATTCCACCTATAGTGCTATGTCCATGGCTCACGCTCATGTATTGCGTTAAAGTTGAAAAGGTTTGAGAACTTCGAAAGTATGAACAATTGCTTGGCTTGTCATCGGGGTTGTGCATGATTTGAATATTTTGTGTGGTGAAGATGGAGCATAGCTAGACCATATGATTTTGTAGGGATAACTTTATTTGGCCATGTTATTTTGAAAAGACATGATTGCTTTATTAGTATGCTTGAAGTATTATTGTCTTAATGTCAAATGATAGACTATTGCTTTGAATCACTCGTGTCTTAATATTCATGCCATGATTAGATTACATGATCAAGATTATGCTAGGTAGCATTCCACATCAAAAATTATCTTTTTTTATCATTTACCTACTCGAGGAAGAGCAGGAATTAAGCTTGGGGATGCTGATACGTCTCCGTCGTGTCTATAATCTGTGATTATTCCATGCCAATATTATACAACTTTTATATACTTTTGGCAAGTTTTTATACTATTTTTGGGACTAACATATTGATCCAGTGCCAGTTCCTGTTTGTTGCATGTTTTTTGTTTCGCAGAAAATCCATATCAAACGGAGTCCAAATGGGATAAAAACTGACGGAGATTTTTTTGGAATATATGTGAATTTTGGGAAGTGAAATCAACACGAGATGATGCTCGAGGGGCCCACGAGGCAGGGGGCGCACCCCTGACCCTTGTGGACACCCCGTAAGGCAGTTGTTGCCCTTCTTTCACCACAAGAAAGCTAATATCCGGATAAAAAACATGTTCAAATTTCAATCCAATCAGAGTTACGGATCTCCAGGAATATAAGAAACGGTGAAAGGCCAGATCTGGGAATGCAGAAACAGAGAGAGACAGAGAGACATATCCAATCTCGGAGGGGCTGTCGCCCCTCCCAGGCCATGGAGACCAAGGACCAGAGGGGAAACCCTTCTCTCATCTAGGGAGAAGGTAAGGAAGAAGAAGAAGAAGAAGAAGAATAAGGGGGGGCCCTCTCTCCCTCTCTTCCGGTGGCGCCGGAACGCCGCCAGGGCCATCATCATCACCGCAATCTACACCAATAACTTCACCGCCCTCATCACCAACTCTTCCCCCCTCTATGCAGCGGTGTAACCCCTCTTTCACCTGCTGTAATCTCTACTTAAACATGGTGCTCAACGCTATATATTATTTCCCAATGATGTATGGCTATCCTATGATGTTCGAGTAGATCCGTTTTGTCCTATGGGTTAATTGATGATCGTGATTGGTTTGAGTTGCATGTTTTATTATTGGTGCTGTCCTATGGTGCTCTCCATGTCACGCAAGCGTGAGGGATTCCCGCTGAAGGGTTTGCAATATGTTCATGATTTTCTTATGGTGGGTGGCGTGAGTGACAGAAGCACAGACCCGAGTAAGTAGGTTGTTTGCGTATGGGAACAAAGAGGACTTGATACTTTAATGCTATGGTTGGGTTTTACCTTAATGATCTTTAGTAGTTGCGGATGCTTGCTAGAGTTCCAATCATAAGTCCATATGATCCAAGAAGAGAAAGTATGTTAGCTTATGCCTCTCCCTCAAATAAAATTGAAATAATGATTACCGGTCTAGTTATCGATTGCCTAGGGAGAAATAACTTTCTTGTGTGACAAGAAGCTCTCTAATAAAACTAACTTAGTTGTGTCTTCATCTAAACAGCCCCTACTTTTTATTTACGCGCTCTTTATTATCTTGCAAACCTATCCAACAACACCTACAAAGTACTTCTAGTTTCATACTTGTTCTAGGTAAAGTGAACGTTAAGCGTGCGTAGAGTTGTATCGGTGGTCGATAGAACTTGAGGGAATATTTGTTATACATTTAGCTCCTCGTTGGGTTCGACACTCTTACTTATCAAAAGAGGCTACAATTGATCCCCTATACTTGTGGGTTATCAACCACCCATTGCTATTGGCCTACTTGTTTCACTAGCGAATTTGTGAATCTCTTTCAACATTATTGACTCTTGCTAACATTTTGCATCAAATTTTTGTGCCACTATCCTCACCAATCTACTCCATAAGCCTTGTGTAGGTGTGAGAATTGACGAGATTCGGTACCAATTGTGCTATTTCCTTGTTATATTATTGTGTGATCATTGATCCATCTTCAACATTGGTTAACGTACATTTGGTCTACTTCTTCTCTTTCTCCCACTCACATTTGCTCGAGTCTTGTAACGGATAGGCAAGGCATTTCATCTCCAGTCTTCGACAACAACGATGGCGCGAACAACTACATCACCAAAGTGTCCATCTTCGGCCTATGACAACAAATGCAAGGCGCACATTCTACCTTGCGAGAGCGCATCGAGAACCTCTCCATCGACATTCGTCACTTAGAAGCAAGGAAAAGGGACTACATCGACAACAAGTTTTCCGCACAAAAGGAGGAGGTAGATGCAAGGATGGAGGATATTCGGACCTTCTTGATCAGTCGTTCTTCCCCTTCCTCAAGGCAACAGCGAGCAAGTCAATCATCTTCAGAGCGCAAAAATGATACAACCGCAATTTGTCCATGTCCACATCTCCATGGCGACCATCATCACATTCATGATCCACATCGTCATGAAGGGCAAGTCACCTCCAAGCATCATGTGCACGACGACGACGAACGCCATCGAGCTCAAGCATGACAACGACACCATCATCATGAAGATGCTGCCAAGCGCAGATGCACAAGTCCCAACAAGCCCTACTTCACGCCAAGGCCAAGCTTCATGAGCAAAAGAGAAGACCGCGAGACAAGCACCACCAAGACGGAGCTACGACTACATGAACCACTTAGGCATCTTCGCCAAGTGTTCTCACGGCATCTTTGCCTTTGGATGTACGACATCTTCACCTACTTCCCATGAGTTCGCCTACATCGACATCTTCAACAACAAGGCGACCAACTATGAGCGAGGGCGACACTTCCATCTTCGGAAGCCCCTCAAGAAAGATGGCCTAGCATGGGAAATTCCCATCAATCATGGAGACGAGCTATGAGGTGCCACATCATATGGGCCTCCTACAGCAAGACAGTGATAAGAAGGTCGAGCAAGGGCCATCCCCTTCGACCATGGTGATGAGCGCGAACCTCTTCAACAACATGAAGACGGTGCCCCAACGGGACTCGTACTCCGAGTCAAGCTACGAGACCGCACATGAGACCTTCTCTTTGTTCTCGGAGGAGAGTGATGTTTTGCCACATCCTATGGCATTCATCTTTGGAGGTGTTATGAATAAGGAGGTTGAGCATGGGACTATCCCTTCAACCAAGGTGGCGATAGGAATTGACCATGGAGACGTTTGCACCTACATCTCTTCGACACCCACATATGACGAGATGACACAATTGCCATGTGAGGAGAGCCACCCCACCATGATTGATATGAGTGACTCCATCATATGTGACATTGAGTGCATTTCCTATGAGAGGATGAGTGTGACCACCACTACCCCACACTTGAGAGCATGCCACACATCCTATGTGAGGTTAAGAGCCATTTGAGTGACTCCACCAACGATACGAGTGAGAGCATCTTACCGGGAGTGAGTGAGCCACAACACTTAGTGAGTGAGGTAGTCACCACGGCATGTGAGGCCACTATGATTTCTAACGACTTACCCTCTACTCCGAGTGTGTTTTCCTTTTTGGTGCTAGATCTCCAACAAGACGATGTGTCAATACTCGACGAGTCCATACCTCCAATGGGTACACCGGTGGCCATGGTGGAAGATGATGCATCCCCCACATGGTTCCATCAAGATGAAGATGACCACACCATGGTCTTAGACACCTCACCTACAACACATGAGCAATGCTCCAAAGGTAACATAGGTGATGGTGCTTCTCTTGTCCCACTAGTGGACTATCTTACCAATGATTGCTTGGATGATGTTGACACACCTATTGCCATGCTTCATGCTAGTGCAACTTCCTCATGTCATGACTTACCAATTTACGATGAATATGATGATGAGCATGTTGAGTTGCCTAGTTGCGATGCTATGCTCCATAGGATATCATGTGAAAATTATTTTGGTCACATCATTTTTGACAATCCATTAACTTGTCATATGCTATGAGTGAGACACTACAAAAAATACACTTCCATGATGATACGTGTTTGTCACAGTAGGTCGCTTTTTTTGTCATGCATGTATATCCATGACAAATTTATGATAGAATCAAGATAGTCATACATGTGCTGTCGTAGAAGTGTTCCATGACATCATCAAAATTATCATCATGGAAGTGTCCACTTCCATGACGGTAAATCGCGCGTCATAGAAGTGCTTTCGTCAAGGGTGACCGACACGTGGCATCCACCGTAACAGAACATTGTTAAGCTATCGGGTCGGGTTTTGGATCCGATAACCCTTTAACAGCCCCGACCAATGGGGATTTTCCACGTGTAAAATCATCATTGGCTAGAGGAAACACATGTCGGCTCATCGTCGGGACAGATGTCATCCACTCACTGGACAGAAGGCGCCTATGATACGTCGACACGTGGCACGGCCCAACAAGTTTAAATGGGCCAGCCCAACTAAAGGCCCACAAGATTTTGCGGACCATAATGGGCCGGCCCAGCTAAAGGCCCACGAGATTGTGCGGACCATAATGGGCTGGCCCAGCTAAAGGCCCACAAGATTTTGCGAGTCATAATGGGCCGGCCCAGGTAAAGGCCCACAAGATTTTTGTGTGCCATAATGGGTCGGCCCAGGTAAAGGCCCACAAGATTCTTGCGCGTCATAATGGACCGGCCCAGCTAAAGGCCCACGAGATTTCGCCGACATTAATGGGTCGGCCCAGCTGTAGGCCCACAAGATTTTGAGGACCCTAGTAGGCCGGCCCATTAACTGGCTGCCATGTTTTGGGCCAAATGCCGGCCCATATTTGATCCGGTCCATTAATGGCCTGCCACGCTCCGGGCCTAATAGTGGCACATATGAGATCCGTCCCGTTAAAATCGTACCATGTTCTGGGCCAAATTACGGCCTAGATCAGGTCCGGCCCTTTAAGAGGCTTTAGGCTCAATTATGGCCCATATCAGATTCGGCCCGTCAACTGGACACTATGCTTTTGGGCCCACTTGCTAAATGCCCACTTAGTAATTCGGCCTGATATTAGTTTTGGCCTGTTAAGGGCCTGTTTAACATTTCAGCCCTATATTAATTTCGGCCTGTTAAAGCCCGTCATATAGTTGGGCCTAACTACGACCCTGTTTGCATCCGGCCTGCTCGCAGCCGATATCTGATTGGGTCAAACAAGGACCCAGACAATTTTGGCCTGTTAAAAGCCTGTGATTTGATTCGCACAATAATGGGCCGGGGTTCATTTCGGGCTGCTGCGTAACTAGTAGGAATTAAGAACAAACCTACTCTATACAATAAAGAAATTACGGCATAGTAACTAAGAATAAACCTACACTACACAATAAAGGATTTAAGGTATATTACATCCACTGGGCATCAAAGTTCGCCACCAGTGATCATAAAGTGCAACGAAGAAGCAGATTACAAAAACTGGGCACCATTACAGCGTAACAAAATAATACTAAGCCGAGACCACTTCCAAGACAGCTCAAGAAAGGTTAGCCTTGCGGGGGAACTACTGCGCAAGCTGCTGAGCAAGGCTGTGAGACCGTCCTAGCATGTCGGTCATAGCTTCCAGGTGTAGATGTTTAGCGATGAGGTTCTCATTGGTGTTCTCCGCAATCTTTCTTAGAGATAGGACTTCAAGTCGAAGTTGAGTTGCAGAATGCCTTCCTGCTAGAACTTGGGACTGAAGAAGTCGAACTGATTCAGACAATGAATTCTGTGAGCTTGTCTGACTGTTAGTCTCAAGTAACTTGAACACTGCATCAAGACAAAACTTTGGGGTTGTCTCGCTATCTTCAAGATGTTTTGCCTTCTTTGCTGCAATATATGTTGGGTTTGTTTCACAGCCTTCAGCAGACTTGTGCATGCCATCACGCATATCACCCTGAAACAAAGTAGAGAGATGACAGGTTTTGCATGTGTATAAACAAAGATGATAACGGTTATGTCAATTCTATCCAATTTCAAATTAGAAAATAAAGAGTTTGTTCAAAATATCAATAGCATAATTTGGCATTGTTCATAATGCGGGGAGCTTCACCATACTACTGGATTACCATGTCAACACAAGCATAAATGAAGGGCAAAGAAAATCATTGTATCTATTTTGGATAATGTGCATGGCATGTTGTTCATATCATCAGCCACATCAGTAAGATAAAACAGGAGATGACAAGGTGCAAACGTGGGCTGCTTCACCACATACTCGATTATAGATCCACAAAAACAAGCGTACATATAGGGAGTATTAAATAATGTGCATGGTATGAATAAGGAATTTGGTTTTACAAGTAAAACTTAGAACTTACGATTCTTACGAACATGCATTTTGGTAGAAACAGCAAACTAAACAGCAGTAAACGACAGGGAGTATGAGGAAATTAAACAGCAGTTGAGGATAAAGGCTTTAGAAGGACTGACTTACATTAACAGTTAACACCGGCTTTATAATGCCCTTCTCCATGGCAATGGAAGGATAACTCAAGAATTTTAGCACAAAATCTTCTTCATAAGCATTGCCTGTACTCTACATTTTGTAGAGAGTAATTATAGATATGATAATACTGGAAGGGATAGAGGATAATGAAGATACGATGCAGATTGATGCTACATAGTCAACTACCAATCCCTGGAAGTACAAGCGTTACAGGACAAAATGTACTGACAAGAGCAATGGGCTACACTTCTGCACTAGCATTGTCTGTGTATTCTACTTGTTGGTAAGATTAAATATAGATCTGGTCTTTTTTAGTAAATGGTGGGCGAGGGAGATAAGATGCAGAATGCTACAAAATGAACCAATCCCTCTTCCCATAATACAAGAGTGTTTTGAACACTGGTGTACTGTACAAAACGTTCTTATATTATGGGATGGAGGGAGTAGCTGTTAATGTAAGTACAGTGATAGACCACGTTCAGTCCTTACAAGAGGACTGCAGAGCTAAACCTCTTCAAAAGCATTGGGTTGATTCTAAATTTATGTAAGAGTCCATATGGATCTTATAATGTCCACCAAATGGACGATTACGAGGCTAACATGTGCAGTGATGCTACATAATCAAACATGTATGAAAGTAAGTATGGTCATACAGGGCAAGAGGTACTCACAAGAGCAATGCAGTGTGCAGTATAGTTGCGAGATTCTGTGGTCCCTTGAGAACGAATGTTCTTCTGCTAACAGTTTTCGTACAAGTGAGACATTAAGGCAAATGCAGAAATGTAGTTCAAATTGTGATGTGATATTATAGACAGTACCTTACGCTGCAGCCGAGACCAATGTGTAACAAGATTATTCCAGTCACCGTCGGATAAATGTAGCACCGGAGACTTTACAGAAATTTCATTCAGAGGCTTGCCATCGAAGTGTGCTTGCCTCAGGTAGGAACGATACTTCATCAACAAGTGCTTGAAAAGTGCAACCAACCCTTGCTCCTCATCACAATCCAATTTGCGCCTCGCCTATTTAAAAGAATGAAATCTTGTGTCTTTTGTCAGCAGAAACATATGCAGTAATGACCATGAATAACATTAGTACATTACTTATGCGTAAGTTGCGGAGGAAGCCTGGAAATTGTTCTGTTTCTGCGGTATAATCTTTCCATGAAGGAAAGACGCGCACAAAGTTCCTGACAACAACATAAGCTTCGTCTTCTAAACTAGGAAGAAATGGAACATGGGTCCTATTTGCTGCAATTGGGGCTCTCTCTGGTTCGAAAAGGGATTTGGCAACTGGATTTGGTGTACTCTTTGCTGGAATGGGGGTTTTGCATCATACAGCTGGTGCTATGTCAACTGGCATAATCATACTGTTTGCTGCAGTTGGGGTCTGTTGAGTTGGGGCATCAGAAATGACCAGTGTAGTAGGGCTAGAGTCTGCTAGAGTTGGGGTATTTTGTGGGTCAGGTGATATTGCAACTACACCTAATGGGCTATTTGTTTTATCAGGTGCCACTACCTTTTCCAAATACTTTGCTTGTGCTCCTCCACGATCAGCAATCGCCCTCTTCCTTTTGAACGTCTGATACACAAGAACGGCATTTGAATGGATAAATATGATATGATGACAGATCGAATATGTACTGAAAATGGATAGGCAGGGCGTATTCACATACATGATGTGTAAACTAAGCTAATGGCAGTTCAACAAAGTAGAAGCAATGCAAAGCATCAGTTGCAAGATATGTGCGAGCAATGTAACCTTGGAAAGTTAGAGCAAGTACCTTGATGGGTGAATAAGATAGGGCATCTTCCTCTGACTCCTCCACTAGGGACCTACATTGACTTAGGTCTCCCTCTAGCTCAGAATCACTGTTAGGATCATATTCTGAGCATGAATCTGTAGGTGGAGAGTGTTTACATCGCATTGCATCCAGACTTGATTTCAGTCCCTTAATGCCAAGTTTGACAGCCATGGCATTGTTCTGCTTTATTCTTTTCATGTGCACAAGCTCATAATCATTATGATGCTGTTCAGAATCTGAGATTCATGAAAACTTAGTAAGTAGTTAGATTATCTATGGAATGCATTGCGGTTTCAACTTGGAGAGTGTCTCCCTATAAACCCCTGCATATGCAAAGTTCACCTCCCCAACCATGCTGACCAGACCACACACAGAGATACACACCCGAGCGGCGAACATGCATTTTCAAAACTAATTTAGGAACATTTAGCTGACCAATTAAACAACTCTGTTTTAATAATACCAGATTCGTATTTGAACAACTAAGCTTGTTTAGCTTGATGGGTGGAGCAGTGTTATTATGACACGAAGCATGTATTCTGATCGTATAGTGATCATAAAAGGGGTAAACTCTAAGCATATATTTTTTAGCAAAAGAGGGTTTCCCCTCTGATTTCTATTAAAGAAACCACCACAGAACCAACATGATCAATTAAACCCTAAGCATGATCAATTAAACCGTATTATGGTTGTGCCATGGCAGATTTGAAGCTGCAAACCGAAGAAATGAGATTTAGCATCCATTGTTTGCTTCAAACTAAGAACTAAATTCTAAGAGCTGAAAAGAAAGTAGAGTAACCAAGTTAAGATCTATTTTCTGGTTGAGATCAAAAAGTTGAGGAGATATGAAGTACCACCTCTCTTGCGGCGCCGTGTAGGCATTGGGGGTGCGATGGTTGTCGGTGGCGTTGAAGCAGATCTGCGACGATAGACGGGTGCATCGGGGGATAAGTCCCATTGCGGTGGAAGAGAAGGTCGTGTGAGCGGCCCCGGCAAAGAGGATGACAACATCGATGAAGCGTGAGGACGCGATGCAAGGTTATTGGTCCGTCGCCATGGATGAGAAACGTCCATCTCTTGCAGTGGATGACACGGTCTTGGTAGGCGCTCCGGCATGGTGGAGGACGGTGGCGATGGATGTGGTGGAGGACAGCGGCAATGGATGAGGTGGCGGACGGAGGCTGGTGTGGGAATGGGGTGTTCTAGCGCGGACGGTGTATGAATGGGAAAATGGAGGGAGAGGTACGGGGAACCATGTTTTTGGGATGCGCCTGTCTGAAATATGGGAAAGTTACGAACTTATCCCCCGTTTCAAATTTGGACGTCTCATCGGTTGGGGATAGGACGGTAATCTCGCATCTCCCAAATATTTGCCGGTAACTATTTCGAGCGAGGAGAGGGTGTTTTGCCGCCCACGGTTGGCGCCCACGGTGTATGAACGGGGCTGACAGGTAGGGCGGTTGTGTCACGTCTGATGGAAGTTACACATCTGCCCCTATTTAAAATATTAGCCTACATCTATTTCGGACTAGGAGAGGGTGTTTTGCCGCCCACCGTCTATGAATGGGGAATGGAGGGAGAAACAGAGGTCTTTCGGACGAGCTTGAATCAAATGAGTTTTGCCGCCCATGTTTGACACCCACCGTGTCGGAATGGGCTCAGACGCGGTCGTGTCATGTCTAATTGAAGTTACTAACCTACCCCTATTTAGAGCAGTGGAAATCGGGCCGATGGATTGTCCGTGTAATGGGTAGACAGTAATTTCCATCTCCCAAACACTTGGCTTCGGGCAGCCGATGTGGGAGTGGACATTTTGCTGTTTCTTTCGAATTTTGGGACAATAAGCATCCATGTTTACCTTGGCAACTAAATTCGAATCCATTTGGTATTCCTATATGAATCTTTATAAATCATTCTATGTGTTTTTATATATCTTCAGAAGGACGACAAAGATGTATTCCACTGTCATATATGAATATGGTTTACAAATGTCGATACTCAAATTCAGAAACTAGAATCCAGTTTAAGGTGAATTCGGATATTTGGAACACTTCATGTCCAACTCAAATGTCACACGCAGCATAATGTGTACTCCCATTTAGATATGTACACAAGCGATGTATCAAGATTCAAATACCTAGTCAATCAACCAAGAATGTACGGAACTAACAAACATATAAACACTTATAGAGTATATAGATCAATAATATCAACTAACATACATAAGCTAGGCCGCTGTACTTTTTTTGGCTACAACAGCATCCTTTTTTTAGCCAGCATCTTGGCCTTTCCGATGCGTGGCACTTAAGGTCCATCTATACTACTATTGCTGAATGCATATTCAGCCCGATTGACATATTTGTAGGTCTGGCACAGCAATCCAAATGAAATGTCTCCGAGTCTTATCAATTAATACAGACTTGTGCTCAAATAAAATTACAAAAAAACAAAAAAACAATTATTACATGATCTCTAAAACAAATGGTTTGATTGATTACATGAACAGACAACACAAAGGTTATTCAACTATGGAAAGAACATTTCACCTATGATTTACCAAGTAGGAATTTAATTTCCTTTTTTCCTTCAGGACCTTAACAATCTGGTCAGTCTCAGCTTGCTTCATTTGGAAATCCACCAAATATTTAATGGTTGTCTTGAGTACTGCTTGTGATTGCGCTATTTGCTTCCTCAACATGTCAACTTCATCTCTAAGTGCAGAAGCAGAATCTCTTTCTACCACTAGTTTAGCCTCTAGAGCATCAGCAGTTGGCAATTCATAATGCACGATTGGGCCGGTGCCACTGCTGTGGGATGATGCAACATCCATGGGGACCTCGCTCTTTGATCTTGGGCTAACCTGTTTTGCCATTAAAGTTCCGATTGGATTCAGAAAAGTTGAAGTTAGCAAAACATCTCAACTGGGAGTTATAACAGCAAACCAGTTAAACAAACAAGGTATTAAAGAGTTTCAATTGGATGCTGAAAAGTAGTTATTAACATCATTGTAACCCGTTGTTGCAGCAGCAAAGCAGTTAAACAAACAATTAGATATTTAAGTTAAGGCAAACAGGTAATTCTTAACAGTAAGTATCAAACACATAGATAGGCGCAGTCTACAATATGATTAATAGGCTGTTCCATTATGTAATCAGTAGCAAACTAAATTAAGCCAAGCAACGTAATTGAACAATTTTGCAATAAGTGGCTAACTAAAATTCCGAGAAGTAGGTAACTGAACTTACGCTAGTTCTTTGTACAGGCACACTGCAACTTCTTTTTCGCTTACAAGGTTGTACCAAGGAGTCCATGGCATCAATTGCTTGGATACGCAGTCCCAATACTTCTTTCTTCCCACACTGCATGGGTAAGTCGAATGGTTAATCTGGTAAGATGGTGCGTCCTTGATATGTTATATGAGGACGTGTAGTCAGACTAGTTGTAGCCAAACACATCACACTGACTTTTACTATATATTTCATGCGATTACTTTTGGCATATTGAGATCTAAGCAATCTACAATAGGATGAAAAGACTAGCATCCTTCACATTATTGGCGAACTCAGTTCATAGAAACAAGCAATTCAACCATTCTGTGGGTAAATCAAAAGCGCCACCAGAATATTTTTCACTATCCAATCATACACGCAAAAAGGGGCGACGCCACCATAGGGGCTGGTCTGGGCGGCCGCCTCAGGTGGCTGGAAAGTGTGCACCTAGTTTGAGTCGTCCAGGTTGGCCCATGCTAGTTTTGTTCGTCCCAACGCACGAGCAGGCAATGTAAAAAATGAAGAAAAATGTTTCAATTTGGATGGGCCAATAACATAAGTGCAAGGCAAGCCCTATAGCAGGCTCGCGGCCCAAACGAGCACCTCCCATATCGATCGACACCAGGAAAAATCCCAATTCATTCGCTCCAGCCTCCAGTCTGGTTCGCTCCTAACCTAGCCACCGCTGGACAGACCGACACAGCACTTCCTCGCACCCTCGTTGGAGGGCGGTCGCCGGGCTTCAAGTGAACGGAAGGACAAGAAGATGAAGATCCAACCCTGGGTGTAGCCTGCATGGGAGGCAGCGGCGGCAGCACGGGCATGGCATCGAGCTTGCACAAACGGACAGTCGCAACTTGCAAGAGTAGCATGCGCAATGAGTAGGTACATAACATCCCTAATTATATCTAATTCAACTCTTCAATTTCTGGCCAATAGTTAAACCTGACGGTGTTGTAAAACTGCTTGTATGTAGAGAATCTATGAGAAAATGAAACCAATTTCTACTTATTTTATAACTCCCCCAATCAATACTGAACTGACTGAATCTGATGTATCTAATCAAGTTTCCGGTGCAAACATACAAGCTCATGTTGTTCTTGAGCCTGAAGTGTCTAATGAATAGACTGCTAATGAAGGATTTGATGCAAACATTTTACATGCTCCTATTGATGAACATATAGTGTCTAATGAGGGATCTAATGTAAGCATTTTGCAAGCTCATTGAAGGATTTAATGTCTAATGATGATCTACTATGTTGAGAGAGACGGAGATTTGCAGGCATTGATGACAAGCAAATTATAGTGCATTTTCATAGGTTGAGGAAATGTCGAGGCCATCTACCAGAAAGTCCCCGTATCATGAAAACATAGCATAAATACTTTTCTAATATGTTGTTTGAAACTATTGGCATACTTGTGCAGGATAGATATATTGATATGCAGTTTGCGCACTGGTTATACGTGCAATTACACTTCGATATTTTTAGCCAGAGAACGAATAATTCAAGCAGGTACAGACCGTGTTTGTAGTCCTTGTACACCATGTTGCATTTTGTGTATTTTTGTGCTTGCATCATTTAGTGTTTATAATATGAACTACTTTGGATCATTAGCTGGTTTTCAAAGTGCATGTAGCTTCACATTTCTCAAGTTATGTTGATTTCCGGAGTGCAAGTGCCTTCGTATTTTTTAAGTTAAATGTTCGCCCCTGGTAACTTGAATTCGTGGATCAGCCACTGCACACAAATCATACATGAATGTCAGTACGAATTAAATGAAATGAAGGGACTTACGCTAGCTCGTTGTACAGGCTCACTGCAGCTCTGCTTGCGCTTGGGATGTTCCATGTACAAGTCCATGTTACCACTTGCTTGGATGTGCAGGCCTTGTGCTCCTTGCATCCCCCTCTGCATTTTTGACATGGTGAATGGTTGATCAAATAAGAGGAATCAACCTTGATGTTGTACCGGAGGACAGATACTTACAAGGTTATACGGGTGTGCAGGATGTGTACCAGATCTCATAGCGCCATCATGCTTTGCTAAAATATGGATTTGCTTGTTTCAGATGATATCTCCAGAATAAATAAGAGTTAAGGTCAGAGTTGCATAGACGTGTAAGCTAAGAGAGCAGTGAAAGGATATCCAAACATCGTCGGAACAGTGCACAAGGGAGTGATGTGTGGATACCTAGTTCGGGCCAGCGTTTGGGCATGCTCGCCTAGCTAGAGTGCGGGTCACTTCATAGTCGTTGAGGGTGATGCGCTGGCGTTGGTTGGCCACGCACGGATGCAGATCTTGAGTGGCAGTGGAGCGCTACGATGCGGTGGACGAGACCGTTGGTGAAGCCCCAACGGCCTCGGGGGGTGGAGGTGCGACGATGTGCTCGGTGAAGTAGCCCCAGTGAGCTGGGAGACGGCGTCGGTGAAGCGCACCTGATGCGGTGGAACTCGGTGTCTGTGAGGCACGTCGGTTGTGGCGGCCGACGTTGTCGGTGGACCACCCGGTGCGGTGGACAAGGGCGTAGATGAGGTAGCTCCGGTGCGGTGGTGAAGTGCGACCGTTGTCTTCGTCGTCGTCGTCCGACACAGAGGTGGGGAACGGTGGGGAAAGAGATGAGACGAGGGGCGATTCGAGGGTTGGCGGCGAATTAGGGATTTGAGCAATCTGGGCGCGGAAGGGGACAGTGGAGAAGAGAGATTGCGCATGAGTGGAATTGGGGCCGCTAGATATTTCAATCCGAAACGTGGAAGCGCGAACTTATATTGTCGTTGTCCTTTTTCTGGGGGGGAGGGGGGTGGGTGGCTGGGTGCTACGCGTTCGTCCGACACACGCGACCACCCCGACAGGACTATGATTCGGTGCCTTAAGGCACCTGCCTTTGTGTCCATGACATATGGGCCCAACAGGTGGCTGGCCCAGATGTCAGTGACCCAAAGGCAGTTGCCTTTAAGGCACCGAAGCAGCGTCCACCCCGACACGACCCTGGTTTGCCTGGTGCGCCTACATTTGAGAATGCAAATGAATCTGTATGTATTACCATGCCCGTGTTTTCCTTGCAATAATTAGTCATTCGAAACAAGATACTCCATCCGTTCACTTTTGTAAGTCGTTTCAGATAACTTAAAATGAACTGTTTTGCACATTGTCTGAAATGTCTTCAAGGTCTTATAAAAGTGAACAGAGGGAGTACTATAAATTAATTAATGAGGAGTTATTTGAAAAAAAATCGAAACGTTACCCACGCTAATGTGGATTAGAGTGTGTGTCACATAATTAGTTATTTGAATTACAGTGTGTGTCACATAGTTAGTTATTTGAATTAGAGTGTGTGTCACGTAGCGATCTCCAATTATAACGTGGATTTCACATTTCACTGTATCCACGCTACTTTTTTAATACAAATTCATATGTATATGATGAACACCATGGTAGTGAGAAAACTTTTGGATGGATTCAAACATATGACCTACAAAATAGCACAACAAACTGAGTCAATGTCAACTTTTCGAAACTTAGTATGGCACGAATTCGAAATAATTACCTGTATGCCTGGTCCTCTGTTCAAATCTTACAATGTACACCGAATTGAAACATTGATATTAAGTCTCGTACTATGTACATTCAAATGTTGTTTTTAGCCCCCCCCCCCCCCCCCCGCACAAACGCTACATACTTCCTGTATCGGTCAATCTTCCTCTCCTAACCACCTTAGGAAGCTATCGGTTTCCAACACACGTTCATTCTTTCTCTCCATGTTTCGATCTCTAGGTCTCTCAACTACACAACCCCTTTTTCCACTCTGTTACCAAATGTATTTACCTCACACACCCGCCATTGCACCCCATGCCGAGTTGTCTCTCTCTCCCCTCTCCCTCTCACCCTCTCGCACTAAATACATGCATTGCCTATCTAGCCCCCCAACCTCTCGTGCATGTGCATGCACGCACGTTGTATATCTAGGTCACTCCCTCAAGACTATCTCACTCTTTCTTCCGCACGGCGGGCCACACCCGCTCAATCTCGCTCTCTTTATCTGAGTCTCGTTTAACCTCATTTTCTTTCACACACAAATGATATATCTCCCTGTTCGGGCCTCGATCGACACACTCTATACTCTCTCACGCAGATTGTCTATCTAGGTCAGTCCGTCCAAGCTGCCACCACTCTTTCGACCTCATGGTGGGCCACGCTCACTCAATCTCTCTCTCTCTCTCTCTCTCTCTCTCTCTCTCTCTCCGTATGTCTCGATTGACCTCGCTCTTTCTCGGACAAAAACGATATATCACCATGTTTGAGCCCAATTCGACCTATTCACATTGTATACTCTCTCACGCACATCGTCTATCTAGGTCACTCTCTCCAACCCGTCTCACTCTTTCGATCGCGCGGCGAGCCTATGTGATCGGTTGACCTTGCTTCCTCCCACGCACAAAATATATCTACACGTCTGTGACTGGATCATCTCTCAAGCTCTATCTTACAGCCCTCACCCTTTCCAAAAAGCTCAATCGGACAATATCTCTCTAGAGCATATATATATTTTCAATGAATGTCGGACCACACTCAGTTTGTCTCTCTATCTATATGTCTCTCGATTGACCTCGCTTTCTCGCACCGTATCTTCCACGCGTTGAAGCTACTACCTCTCCATCCCTCGCAAAGCCGGAGCTATTTACATTGCGAGGGGCACTCCAACCTTGGATAATTTGTGTAGGCATTTATTCCGGTCGGTTTAGATTATATTTTCATAGCATTCGGCCCACAACTACTCCAATCACCGTAGCGGGTAATTAAGCTACGGGGAGCACCTAATATAAGCACCGGGGAGCCGTTGGATCGAAGATGCAGCGGTACACACGAGGCCTGAATGTTTTATTTGCAAAAAAATCTTTGGAGAGTTTGGAAATTGCGCATAATTACAAAGACTACTCCCAAGCCATTGGATCTCACTTCCAACGGTGTAAAAACTCGTATCACCATAGTATCTAAGCTGCGGGGTGGATGTGATATTCTATGCCGCTGTCATTTTTGTTCGTAAACTTGTAAAAAAACGTGTAACTCGTGTCGTTACTTGTCTAACCGCACAAAGTGTTTGTTCAAAAAAACCATCCTACACTGAAATATCGGAACAACACACGGGGGTCCCACTTGTCATTAATCAAATTTGGACCTAAAACTAACAAATCTGAAAGACGAGATTCGAACTGGCAACCTGGACTACAAAGCATAAGTCGATAGCCTGAAAAAACAAACGGTTGTTGGCTTTGTCCCATAACTTGATTTTATACAGTACTTGCGTTGACTAGAATAGAGGGAGTGCCTCGTCAACACATGCATGGACGTTATCTCACTTACTGGTGGGTCCCAAGTCTGCGATCTCAATCTCTCTTCTCTCCATCGTCTAACCTTTGCACGGGCACACATGAAGAGCGGCACTAGCTTGCCGTGGTGTTATTACAACTAAAAAAATTGGAAAATAGAAGAATCGCCTAGAACAAGAGACGCTGTGGCTGGTCGAGACGGAGCTAACCACATCTATCCTCCTACCACGTTTGCATGATGATGCTGTGTGGCTAGTGGGGTGTTTTCAACCGACTGGCCGGGTCCCGAGGTCGAACCATAGGTACTACGTCTGATACAGTATATTTTTACACGCACATTTTTCCTCCGTGCCGAGACGTGGCACACCCTACCGCGCGGTTTCGGGGTCCTCCCGGGTGGTGCATGCATATAATCTTCCTGACGTGGGACACCCTACCGCGCGTTTTCTGGGTCCTCCTCGATCGTAGCGCCGAAGTAAGTAAATGAGTCGTCAAATCACGAAAGACCACCTTTCCTGCCGAGTACATCAGTGAAGCATGGTGGCTAGCTAGTTGGGCTAGGTCGACCGATTAGCTAGGTCGCTGCCACATTTGTTTTTTCACCCCTTTTTTTATCTACTTGCCGGCAGGTAAATTTACATATCCACCGCAGCGTTGCTCTGGTGTTTGGGTGCGGCAGGATTTTTAATTTTTTGATTGACGGGAGCAGCCGCGGCAGGATTTTTAATTTTTTGATTGACGGGAGCAGGCGCGGCAGCAATTAGTCACGATGACTCCGCCTGTACCCACTGCTCCCTGATGTGAGAAGTCATCGACTGGTGTTTTATCATGGTGAAAACCAAAAGATTCCCTGCTCCCTCCGCCTTCTCGTAGATTGCATTTCCTTTCAGCCGTTTTGCCCCCTTTGCTTCCTCTCACCATTGCTTCTACCTGGTGCCATGGCGGCGCAGCAGATCACAGAGTCCGAGGTGAGGCTCCTGACACAGGAGCTTGTTGCCAAGGATGCGAAGCTTAGGGCCAAGGACGTGGAGCTCCGTGAGCTCAAGGAGGAGAGGAGTGCCATGCTCCTCCGTTATATGTGGGAGTTCACGGAGCTTCAAAATCGGCAAGCGTCCACCACAAAGATGCTCGAGGCGTCGGCGGCGTTGCTGCAGAAAGCAGGAGATACGATAGGCCGTCAGGGGAGCCGGCTGGAGCGCAAGTGGGCCGATCGTGACGAGGTCCAGGATCGCCTCAGCCACTTGGTGAACCAAGTTGCCATGCACGTGTTGCGGCTGCGCGATGCCTACCGTCGTGCCAGCGCGACGATGCCGGCCGTCGGGCTAAACCCGTTCGGCCACCCGGTCGACTTCAATGAGCTGCGGCTTCCTGACCTGGTCTCCTTCTTCACCTATATCTCCGAGGAGCTGAGCCGTCTTCGCGCGATGGTGGGGGCTGAGCTGGACAAGGAGGGGTTGCGGGCTGCCGTCGCCGTTGTCGGGCGAATCCTTTCAGGGCTCCGTCACCGGAATCCATTCGTGCCATTGGACGTCGTCTTTGACGAGCTGGCTCCCGTCGACCGGGAGCGGGCTCTGCGGGCGGTTTCACCCTGCATCACCAACATCGTGCGCCTCGAGAAGCAGAGGGACTTCGGTGGTGTTTAGGCACCCTCTGCATGGGCATGTCCATGTCTCGGCGCAACATGACCGTTGGATCAAACTCAGACGGTGCAGATCAGTCACTGTAGCGCAAAGCGTGTGGGTGTGTTTGGTTGCATTCTCATCTCAATATAGTTGTTTCCTCTTCGTGTATTTTTGTCAACCTACTAGTGTGGACTCATGCACCCTTCATGCACTGTGCCAAACACCCAAAAGTGGGTCAAGAAGGGAACTTTTGCTCCCATCCCGTGCACCCTTCATACACCATGCCTAACACTATCCGTGCTTCATATGGTTCAAGTTTCATGGAGTACTGTAGCACCATACTCTCCGTGCGCTGTGGACCTAGTTCTGTTAACATTGATCTCACCGTCCATTCTCGACCGGATAGTCGAAAAAGCGGTACTATGTTACATATAGGAGTAGTTGACATGCGCACAACATCATTTGTTATCGTCATATCTTACTACACTAGCAACAAGATTGTGTAGTACTGACATATGAACCACTACACATGCCTAGTAGTAGGAGCACTGTGTATGTTCAAGTGGCTGCCGTGTTTCGCACTCCTCCATCGTTAGAGTGGAAACGCTTGTTGTAATCAATTTTTTCTTCTGAAAAACAGTGGACACGCTCTACCGTGCGGATCCTCCTCCAGCCATGCACTAAATTACTCACTTTCGCCGACGTGTGGGACAGCCAGCATCGGGGTCCACCAGCCATGCACTAAATTACTCTGTAGTAGAGTGAAGGTAGACTACCCCGATCGAAGCGCCACAGTAATGCCCAATGAGCCGTCAAATCACAAAACCCCCTCCTTTCCAGCAATAAGTTGGACGGATGAAGCAACCATCATTTCACTCTTCTCTCTCAGCTTCCTCTCTACCCAACCCTCGCTTCTGCCTCATCATGTTCCTCATTTCTTCAAGAAAACCCCGACCTGCTTCTTCCATTGTTCTTCTCTCCCAAAGAAGGAAAGGTGAGCGCATCAATGGTGTTGATTCTGGCTAAGGCCCGGTCTTGCAACCCCGAGACTGATCCTATAACTCCCTCTCTTTTCTTCTTTTGGGTTTGTGATTATGGTTTCTTTTCTTTTATTTCTATTTGACAGTTTCTTGATGGACGCTGGAGCACCGGCCGAAGTGATGTCTATGGCTCCGGCCAAAACCGTCGAGGCTCATGGTACGAAGAAGCACAAGCACCCCGCCAAGACTACCGCAGACAAGCTCAAAGCCATCGCCCTGTCCAAGCCCCCCACTCCGGGATCCCTCATTAAGCAAGTCCAGGTAATATCTCTTCTTGACGATCTTTTTCTCGATCTTGATCGTGTTTTTCATCTAACACGCAGTACTAGTACTAGTAGTACAACTTTCTGGGTGATCTTGCATGTGATTTTTGTGTGCCAAATGACGGTTCTAAATTCCTCTTTTGACCAAAACATGCGAGAGGTTAACACTGATTTCTTATAGATTACGTTCAACTACTCCTTTTGTCCCAAATTTCTTGTCTTAGATTTGTCTAGATACGGATGTATCTAATACTAAAATGTGACTTGATACATCCGTATCTAGACAAATCTAAGACAAGAATTTTGGGACGGAGGGAGTACTTTATGAACATCAATGCTACCTTTTAAGAGGGTATATTTGCCTCAGTAACTTGTGTTATGGATATTGCATGTAATCCCTCTGCTCTCATGCCTTTGAAGACATGTTCTAGTGTCTTTGTTCACTCATTTCTGTGCGTATATGTAGTCATATATGGAGTATAATATCGAAAATCATCTTATATTTCTGAACGGAGGTAGTAATAAAATATGGTTTCTGTTTAATTAGAACCAGGTCCGCGGTGGAGATGAAGTTCTCAAAGTCATGCCATGTGAACTGGAAGACCTGATGATGAGTTCTACTGCTGAACTATCCAGCTGTTGTGTCCTTGTCGCCACGTGTCCTGAACTGTCCTGAACTAGTGTTTTCCTGTAGCATTAACGCCGGCGTCCTCCGTGCGCTTTGGTGCGCTCGCCGCGGCGCCGCCCTCTCGTGTTGTCAACATGGTCAACAAACAACAGGAATCGGTAGAAGTATGTGGAGAGGATCACAGTAGGGGCCCACCACGTGAGCGTATGGAAAAATAAAATGCTTCCTCCTAGTGTTTTCCTGACATCTGGGACCCACGACATTGTGAGCGTATATAGTCAATAGACAAGAGAACAGCACAAGATCGTCTGACACCTGGAACATAGCTACTCGAGCAGTATTTTTTTGTTTGGTATTGTTGAGACGGAGCAGGGTTTGAACTGGGCTTTGGCCTGCCTAGCCCAGACTTATATTTTATGTTCATCATGTGACCAGCCCAGCTATTTTTTCTTTGTGAAAATGAGCCCAGTTTATTTTTTCTGAAGAATACCCAATCCAGGCCTACTTATTTTTCTACGCCCTGATGGGCTGCAACTCTTTCATGACGCCTGCAAATCTTGAGAGTAATATGAAATGGGTTGTAAATATAAAAACAGATGACAAATTGGCAATTACTTTATAATTTCTGAATTTTATTACATTTTCAGATTCCTATTTCACTGGGCATTAACCTAATTTAAATATATCTTCAAAGTACATTAAATCTGGCTGGACATTTCGGTATTAAAAATAGTTTGGAACCCACAGAAATATGCGAAATTGTCCCTGGCCAACCAAAAAAACGACTGCAATAAATTGCATAAGAAGTTCCCATGAGCTATATGTAATTATTAAAAAAGAGAGGGAGTGGTCTGACTTGTGGGCCTGTTTAGTTGACGCGTATGCAAGATTTTATTAGTTATTATATACGTCAACAAACGATTCTAGAAGACGTAACCGTTGGATGTCAATCCAACGACCGTCGTGTTTCTTCAATCTCTGAACTTCTTGCTCTAGCCGCCAAAGCAGCGCCGGCGGGACCGCCTACTCCCGCCTCCTGTGGCCGGTTGTGCTGCCGCGCAGGCCCCAGCGCCCCCTACTACTCCCACCGTTGGCCAGGGCATCCCTCTACGCACCCACATCCCCTGTTATTCTGCGGCGACGGCAGCCTCACACCGCAGCCGAACCGGTGAACGCTCGTACTCCTTGGGCATCCACTGCCGCATCTTCCCCGGCTCTGCGCCGTCCCCTTCCTATGCCTCGTCGTCGTCCACCATCATGGTGCTCTCGGCGCGGCGTGGTCAATGTGGTCAATGACCGACTTCCACCGGAAGAGTACTGTACATGGAGAGGCTGACAGCTGGGTCCACGGCAGCCGCAAGGAAGTGCCTCCTTATTACGCGGAAAATAATTATTCCTCCACCTGACAGTGGGGACCCACTGGACGGGCCACCAGTATTTTGTGAAAAAAATCATTTCCCCCTGACTGTTGGGACCCACCGGACGGGCCACCGTATTTCACGAAAAAAATGTTCCCCCCGCTGTCAGCTCAGACCCACCGGAAGTGCCTCCTTATTACGCACAAAAAAATGAATACTCCCCCGGCTAGCTGGGACCCACCTTGGTGGGAGGTTGACTTGTGGGCCTACTAAGTTGACGGGGACGAAGGGCTTTGTCAACTTAGTCAATATGAACGATTCTAGCTCCAGTGACCGTACTATGTCTATCCAACGGCCGTTGTGCTTCTTCAACCTCTGGTCTTCTTGCTCCAGCCGCCCAAAGCAGCGCCGGTCGTGCAGCATGCTCCTGCCTCTCGTGGTCGGCTGTGCTGCCGCGGAGGCCTCACCGCCCCCTACTATCCCCACCGCTGGCCAGGCCCTGCGGCAATGACAGCCTCACACTGCAGCCGAACCAGTGAACCCTCGTACTCCTCTCCGCGCGGCTTCCACTGCCGCGTCTTCCCGGCTCCGCGTCGTCCCCTTCCTAGGCTTCACCGTCGTCCACCGCCGTGGTGCTCTCGATGCGGCGTGGTCAATGTGGTCAATGACTGACTTCATCGGAAGAGTACCATGCATGGAGACGCTAACAGCTGGGTCCATGGCCGCAGCAAGGAAGTGCCTCCTTATTACGCGCAAAATAATTATTCCTCCACCTGACAGCGGGACCCACCGGACGGGTCACCGTATTTCGCGAAAAAACATTTGCCCCTGACTGCTAGGACCCACCAGCTACATCTTCGCACGCAAGGAAGTGCCTGACAGTCGGGACCCACCTGGTCGAAGCGTACGTAGCGTTGTCATTCTCGTCGCGAACATGTACGTACATATATTGATAGAGGCAAAGGTGTCCCGTCTTTCGATGAGATGATGGATATCGCTTTGGTGGAAGTCGACTTTGACGATCCGACTACGAACGTGCGAGGACATCGCGCCTTAGCAATCGCTAAACCAACTCCGAGAGGTTATTGACCACGCCGGAGCACGATCAACCTGACCACGAGGGTCTGTTTCCTGCGAGCAAACGAAGAACAAGCAAGAAACTAAGATTGCAATCTGGATATTGCGAATATAAGATGAAAGCTTTATTGATCAAGGTGGGGTTCTGTGACGCCTTTGTCTGGTCGTTGAACACAAACGAAGTACGCGAAGTTGCAGCTATGGCGAACTTTTAATCTAAACAAAACCCAAAGTCTAAACGATGCCCTAAGGGCTGTATATATGGAGGAAGAGGGGGGAATTTCGTGGCCCTTGGTGCAGGGGTCCGAAATCAACCCTATCTCTTGTTTCCCCACACATACGGACTCTAAAAATAGCCTATACTTATGTATTTCGAAATTACATGGGCCTGGCCCAATAATAAGGTGACGCAACACCTAAATAGCCTCGGGACGAAATTTATGAAGTGGCATCTTGTATATTTCGTCCAAGGCTTCATGCACCCATTATGGTGGCTTCAAATTCATGAAATCATCACTTGTAACTCCGTTCTTGTTCCCCTTGCGCATGCCATCATCTCCATGCTTGTTCTTGCTCCAATGTTCATCCTTCTCCAAGCTAGGCCCTTCATTTGTAAGCAAAACAAATGTATCCAATTTAGGCAGCATCATATTCTCATGAACATTAGAATCATTACCAAGAAACGAAAGTACCTGGTAATTTAGTTGGCGTGCACGAGCTCTAGTAATTGGTCCAGTATGTATAGCAGCAGGGGCTGTGGGTGTAACAATTGTATTGATGTCCTCATCATCCTCCCCTTCTTGAAATGAAGTCGTCCTCGACGGAAGTTCATTTTCCTCACCCAAATAAGGCTTCAAATCTGCAATGTTAAAAGTGGGACTAACCCCAAAATCTGCAGGGAGCTCAAGTTTATATGCATTATCATTTATTTTCTCTAACACCTTAAAGGGACCATCAGCACGTGGCATTAACTTTGATTTGCGCAAATCAGGAAATCTATCCTTACGCAAATGTAACCAAACAAGATCTCCAGGTGCAAACACAACATGTTTTCTACCCTTATCTCCAGCAAGTTTATATTTAGCATTCATGCGCTCAATGTTTTCCTTAGTTAACTCATGCATTTTTAAAATCAATTCAGCACGTTGTTTAGCATCAAAATTAACCTTCTCCGAAGATGGAAGAGGCAACAAATCAATAGGTGCACGAGGTAGGAAACCATACACAACTTCAAAAGGGCACATCTTAGTAGTAGAATGCAATGAACGATTATAAGCAAATTCAATATGAGGCAAGCATTCCTCCCACATTTTCTTATTATTCTTCAAAACAGCCCTAAGCATAGTAGACAACGTTCTATTGACTACTTCAGTTTGTCCATCAGTTTGGGGGTGACAAGTAGTACTAAAAAGCAGTTTAGTCCCCAACTTAGCCCATAAACATCTCCAAAAGTGGCTAAGAAATTTAGTATCACGATCTGAAACAATAGTATTTGGCACACCATGCAAGCGAATAATTTCACGAAAGAACAAATCAGCAACATTAACAGCATCATCGCTTTTATGACATGGTATAAAGTGTGCCATTTTCGAGAATCTATCCACGACAACAAATATGCTATCCCTCCCCTTCTTTGTTCGAGGTAAACCTAAAACAAAGTCCATAGATATATCCTCCCAAGGAACACTAGGTACAGGCAAAGGCATATATAAACCATGAGGATTGAGTCGTGACTTAGCTTTTTGACATGTAGTGCAGCGAGCAATAAAACGCTCAACATCCCGTCTCATCTTTGGCCAAAAGAAATGTGTAGCAAGTACGTCCTCCGTCTTCTTCACGCCAAAGTGTCCCATTAATCCTCCTCCATGCGCCTCCTGCAACAACAAAAGACGAACGGAGCTAGCTGGAATGCATAGCTTGTTAGCACGAAACACAAATCCATCGTTAACAACAAACTTGTTCCACATTCTTCCTTCTTTACAATTCTGCATTACATCTTTAAAATCAGCATCATGCACATATTGATCTTTGATGGTCTCCAAACCAAATATTTTGAAGTCAAGTTGTGAAAGCATAGTATAGCGACGAGACAATGCATCAGCAATAACATTTTCTTTTCCCTTCTTGTGTTTAATGACATAAGGGAAAGTCTCAATGAATTCAACCCATTTAGCATGTCTACGATTCAGTTTAGCTTGACTTTTAATATGTTTCAAAGATTCATGATCAGAATGTATAACAAATTCTTTGGGCCATAAATAATGTTGCCATGTTTCTAAAGTCCGAACAAGAGCATATAATTCTTTATCATAAGTAGAATAATTCAGACTAGGCCCACTCAATTTTTCAGAAAAGTATGCAACAGGTTTGCCATCTTGTAATAACACACCTCCTAATCCAATTCCACTAGCATCACATTCAAGCTCAAAAGTCTTATTAAAATCAGGAAGTTGGAGTAAAGGAGCATGTGTCAACTTATCTTTCAATACCGTGAAGGCTTCTTCCTGTGCGGTACCCCAAAGAAAAGGCACATCTTTCTTTGTAAGCTCATTGAGAGGTGCAGCAATGGTGCTGAAATCTCTCACAAAACGCCTATAGAATCCAGCGAGGCCAAGAAAACTCCTCACTTGTGTGACCGTTTTGGGCTGCGGCCAACTCTCAATAGCTTCAATCTTGGCTTTATCAACTTCAATTCCCTGTGGAGTAACAACATAGCCAAGAAAAGATACTCGGTCGGTGCAAAAGGTGCACTTCCCAAGGTTACCAAACAAACGTGCATCACGTAGAGCAATAAAAACAGCACGTAAATGTTCCAAATGTTCTTCCAAAGATCTGCTATAAATCAATATGTCATCAAAGTAAACTACCACAAATCGTCCAATGAAAGCACGTAAAACTTCGTTCATTAATCTCATGAAAGTACTAGGTGCATTAGTTAACCCAAAAGGCATGACTAACCACTCATATAATCCAAACTTAGTTTTAAATGCTGTTTTCCATTCATCTCCCAATTTCATACGAATTTGATGGTAGCCACTACGCAAATCAACTTTGGAGAATATTGTAGAGCCACTCAATTCATCAAGCATATCATCTAGCCTAGGAATAGGATGACGATAACGAATAGTAATATTATTAATGCCTCTACAATCAACACACATACGTGATGTACCATCCTTTTTCGGCACTAGAATAATAGGAACAGCACAAGGACTAAGGGATTCGCGTATATAACCTTTGTCGAGAAGCTCTTGTACTTGACGCATAATCTCCTTCGTCTCCTCTGGATTGGTACGGTATGGTGCACGGTTTGGCAGTGAAGCACCGGGAATTAAGTCAATCTGATGCTCAATCCCTCGAATAGGCGGTAATCCCGGTGGCACGTCTTGTGGAAAAACGTCAGCGAACTCCTGCAAAATGTTAGTGACAGCAGGAGGCAAAGAGGAAGGCACGTCCTCGAATGAAAATAATGCCTCTTTGCACACAAAAGCATAGCAAACAGATTTGCTGAAATCTAGCTCATCAATATCAGATTTGGTGGCAAATAAACATGCACTTTTCAATTTAATTTCAGAAGCAACACTAGATGGTTTATTATTAGGCTTCATTTGTTGCTCAAATTCTTTTGCCACAATCTGATTTTCACTCTTATTCTTCTCCTGTTGTGCTTTATTAGCTCTATTAATATCATCTTTCAAAATGGAATCAGGAGTCATAGGAAGCAAAGTAATATTTTTATCCTTATGAACAAGAGTATAGTGATTGTTTCTACCATGGTGTACAGAATTTTTATCAAATTGCCATGGTCTACCAAGTAATAAGGAACATGCTTGCATAGGTACCACATCACAATCAACATAATCAGCATATGTAGAGATACTAAAATGCACACGAACAGTACGTGTTACCTTAACCTTGCCGCTGTTGTTGAACCATTGGATGTAGTAAGGATGTGGATGTGGTCTTGTGGTGAGAGAAAGCTTCTCCACCATCTCCATGCTAGCCAAGTTGTTGCAGCTCCCTCCGTCTATTATGACGCGCACAGAACGTTCCTTCACAACTCCCTTGGTATGGAACAAATTGTGCCTCTGATTTTGCTCAGCTTGTGTGACCTGCACACTCAAAACACGTTGAGCAACTAAACATTCATACCTGTCAGCGTCTTCAGGAGCCATGTATTGCGTCTCATGATCAGAATCATCTCCACCATGTTCTTCACGTGTAATAAGAGCCAATGTCTCCTCATCATAGTCACTAGCGGACTCATATCCACCATCCGCGGTAGCAATCATCACACGCGGAGATTTGCATTCCCTCGCATAATGACCTCCTCCCTTACAACGACGACAAATAATATCACTTGTGTGCCCTGTTGATGCCATGGAAGAAGAAGAACGCTGTGCAGGCCCCGCAGGTGCGCTCTTGGCAGATAATGGTGGTTGTGCCTGTTTTCTTGTATCACGGCTGGAGGTGGCACCGGATGGAGGTGCTGGTGCAGTTGAAGTAGAAGATGCACGTGGTGTCCATGATGAAGGTCGGCCTGCAGAAAAGTTAGTTCGCCCCAATGCTTGTCGATCCTGCACTTCACGTTCAGCTTTACAAGCAAGATGGAATAAACGAGTGATATTAGTATACTCCTTATAGTCTAGAATGGTCTGAATCTCTCTATTTAATCCACCCAGAAAACGTGCAAGCATAGCTTCATTCTCCTCAACAATACCACATCTAATCATGCCAGTTTGTAATTCCTGATAATATTCTTCTACAGAATTTTTCCCTTGTCTTAAACGCTGCAATTTTTGAAGCAATTCACGTTGATAATATGGTGGAACCCAACGCGTACGCATAGCAGTTTTCAAAGCAGCCCAAGTAGTTGGAATAGGATATAATCTACAATGTTCAGACCACCATACACATGCAAAACTAGTGAAAGCACAAACAGCAGCAGCAACTCGTCTCTCCTCAGGATATTGTAAACATGTAAATCGTTGTTCAGTTTCTAACTCCCAAGTAAGATATATATCAGGAACATATCTACCCTCAAATGGTGGAATATTCAATTTCAGTTTAGGAATATGGACATCATCTCGTACCTGAGGTGGTGGTGCAGGCCTACCATTACGAATATATACCTGAGGTCGACCTGCTGGTGGTGGTGCTGGTGGCTGCTCGTAGATCTGATTTTGATCAACCTCATCCTCATAATCGCCCGCATACTCATCATCCTCCTGGGTACCAGCAGGAGCAGTAGCAGGAGCCAAAGAAGCACCAACAGCAGTAGCAGCGGCACCAGAATTTTGTCCTGGCTCAATAGGAACACGCTGTGCTCGTCCATACTGATTCGGAAGGGGGCGTAGTTGTTGTTGTTGCAGAGGTGCGACAGGTGCAGCCGGTGGTGGAAGACGCGCAAGCAGTTCATTAAATCTGTTATCGAGCTTTGTTTCGAACGTCTTCTCAAGGCCAGTGATCTTCTCCATGGCCTCTTCAAAATTGTTCAGCACATCTTGTACCTGTTCAGTCATCATTTGCTGAAACTTATCATGAAGCTCCTTGTTCGATAAGTTCTCCCAGTCAATCTCGTCGGCTTGTGATCCTGGCATGGTTAGCAGCAATAGAAACACACAAGAATATGATCCTACAGACTACTAAGAAGTGGTGGTGGTGTATCACAAATCCGTCAAGCAAATCTCAAATTCTTACCAGTTCTTACCCAGCAGCAGTCGGTGATCGACAACCGTTGTAGTCAAAAACTCTCAAAGCTTGGATAGAGCGATTACCAGGGAGAGTCAAACACACGACGTAGATGTATGTGGAGCTGGGAAGGCTTATAGTATGGTAGCAAAAAGGGTCAGCAATAATCAATTCAGAGATGCAAAGTTGAATAAACGCTCAACGACGGTACTGTGCTGGTCCTAGGCTAGACTGTGCTAGAGACGCGAGCCTAGAACACCAACAAAATCACGGCGCGGCACGTAAACAAGGGAAAAGCACACTCTGAATTTTTTTTTTCGCTCTTTTTTTTGCGCTGCTTTTTTTTTGCGAAAAATCACTATAATGGCGAGTGTCTCAAAACTCTTCCTAGGTCAAACTGACAGGATGGGCACGAAATTTTTTTTTCGACCAAATTTTTTTTTCGACTGCCCGGACCCAAAAACTGGAAACAGGTCAAAAAAAACTTCCTATAATGGCACCTGTCTCAAAACACTCAGAAACACCTAAAAATAGGATAGCCAGAATTTTTTTCGAAAAATGCGTTTTCGAAAAATTTTGGGCCTAAACGGAGCGTGGCTACCCGACTCCGGCAAGGAAACACGAATTGGAATCTAGATGGATCTCGAAAACAAACCTAATATGCAAGGAACTCGGATTGGTGGTGGATATATGGTGGTGGTATATGGCAGCGGTGGTAGTATATGGATATGGATCGGTGGTGGTATATGGATACGGATTCGGAGCGGTGGCGGATAAGCGGTGGTGGTAGATGGCAGGGGCGATGATGATGGTGCGGCGGCGGCGTGACAACTTATGACCAGAACTCGAAACTCTAAAAGACTAGACTCTAAGACCAGCAACTAGACACGACGATGCAACCGCAAATTCAACAAAGCAAAACCCTAAAAAGATTATGCAAAGGCTCAGATTGGTTCGGATATGATGAACTAACCCTAATTTTTTTGGGTGGCTTTTTCGTGGACTGTAGGTATGAAGAACAGACTCGATCTAAACTACGAAGAACTGTAAAATCTCACCGAGCAACCTGGAAATCTGATACCACTTGATAGAGGCAAAGGTGTCCCGTCTTTCGATGAGATGATGGATATCGCTTTGGTGGAAGTCGACTTTGACGATCCGACTACGAACGTGCGAGGACGTCGCGCCTTAGCAATCGCTAAACCAACTCCGAGAGGTTATTGACCACGCCGGAGCACGATCAACCTGACCACGAGGGTCTGTTTCCTGCGAGCAAACGAAGAACAAGCAAGAAACTAAGATTGCAATCAGGATATTGCGAATATAAGATGAAAGCTTTATTGATCAAGGTGGGGTTCTGTGACGCCTTTGTCTGGTCGTTGAACACAAACGAAGTACGCGAAGTTGCAGCTATGGCGAACTTTTAATCTAAACAAAACCCAAAGTCTAAACGATGCCCTAAGGGCTGTATATATGGAGGAAGAGGGGGGAATTTCGTGGCCCTTGGTGGAGGGGTCCGAAATCAACCCTATCTCTTGTTTCCCCACACATACGGACTCTAAAAATAGCCTATACTTATGTATTTCGAAATTACATGGGCCTGGCCCAATAATAAGGTGACGCAGCACCTAAAATAGCCTCGGGACGAAATTTATGAAGTGGCATCTTGTATATTTCGTCCAAGGCTTCATGCACCCCTTATGGTGGCTTCAAAGTCCTGAAATCATCACTTGTAACTCCGTTCTTGTTCCCCTTGCGCATGCCATCATCTCCATGCTTGTTCTTGCTCCAATGTTCATCCTTCTCCAAGCTAGGCCCTTCATTTGTAAGCAAAACAAATGTATCCAATTTAGGCAGCATCATATTCTCATGAACATTAGAATCATTACCAAGAAACGAAAGTACCTGGTAATTTAGTTGGCGTGCACGAGCTCTAGTAATTGGTCCAGTATGTATAGCAGCAGGGGCTGTGGGTGTAACAATTGTATTGATGTCCTCATCATATATACTGGCCGATGTAGAGGCGCGCACGTAGCATGTACACGTACGTACAACGGACAGGGTGCAAGAAAGAAAATACGGTCACGTATGTGTACATACGGGCGGGGTCTCGAACGCCTACTCGCGCATACGTATGGCGAGGGCTCGTGTACATGGCTGGGTCGGAACGGAGAAACAGTGTCGTCGTCATGTTCATGGGGAGGCAATGGAATGCGTCGTGTTCATGGGGACGCAACGGAATGCGTCGTGTTCATGGGGAGGCAACGAAATGCGTTGTGTTCATCGGGAGGGCTTGGACGGAACATGCGATGGAAACGAGGCCTGGCGTACCAAGAACGGAGGAAACAGCCATGTGTTCGACCGGCCACGTTCGAAACGGGATCCTGTTCATCGGGAGGGGTCTGGCATACCGCAAAATGGAGGAAACGGGCTTCAACGGTCGAAACGGGGGTCCTATTGATCGGGGGGGGGGGGTGTGGCGTACCGCAAAACGGACGAAACAGACTTGTGTTGGAGCGCTACGGTCGAAATGGGGATCCTGTTCATCGGGAGGGGTGTGGTGTACCGCAAAACGGGACTCCACAAGATACTGTTCATCTCCACCATCGACCCCCTCCAGCCTCCACGAGCTACTGTTCATCCACCGGCGACCTCCTCCAGCCTCCACCTGCGACAGTTCATCCACGGGCTCGTGTTCATCCAGCCTCCACCGCGCGCTACTCCACCGGCTACTGTTCAACCAGCCCTCTCCATGGGCTCCTGTTCAACCACCCCTCCACGGGCTACTGTTCATCCTTCCCTCCCCCGTCTACTGTTCATCCTGCCCTCCACGGGGTGGTCCTATTCATCCAGCCCTCCACGGGGTCCTGTTCATCCAGCCCCAACCGGCTCGATCGATCGGGGTCTTGTTCATCCAGAGGCAACACCACGGGGTCCTATTAATCCACCCCCACCGGGAACTGTTCATCCACCCCCCCTCCGCAACGCTCACTGTTCATCCAGAGGCAGCATCGATCGGCTTCAGTTAGCAGCAGTAGCAAAGAAATCGCTCGATCGGGTTCAGTTAACAGCCATCAATCGATCGCTCGGGTTCGGTAACGCGTAGCCTACAATGCAATCGCTCGGGTTCAGTTAGAGCCCAACGCCTCGCTCGGGTTCAGTTAGAGCCAACGCCCCGCACACACGCGCGTACGTGTATGAGAGAAGCGCGCATCGCTCGGCCCCCGACCTCCCACCATAACCGGGAACTCCTCGAAATTTTCCTCGCCCTCGCTTCTACCATGGTTTTTTCCATCATGGACGGCCCAAAGAATGTCATGCAGCTGCGTCTCTGGCCCGCCCAGGACGAAAAGCCCATTTTCTGTCATGATTTTTTGTCATAGAAGTAGGAGCCCACCACATCTATGATGATACCGGGTTTTGTCACAATTATCGTCATAGAAGTGTCATATGTATGACAGAAAAATATTTCGTTCGGCCCAAAATGTCATGGATGTGTCTTTTTTTTGTAGTGAGATCTCCCACATTGCATCATTTCAATCTCAACATAGTAACTATGCATGCCCCATTAAAATAAATCCCATTTGCACTTATGGCATAGATGACGAGATGATGGTCATTGGCTTTTGTTTTTCATGCGGTGATATTGCCATGGTTCCTTTACATGATTTGCGCAATTAATCTAGTATACCATGCCATGATCACATAGAACCAAATATGCTTTGTTTTGGATGTTGTCAATATTCTCCATGTGATGTTTCCACTAATGCCCATGAGGAGACCCCCATAGTTTCCTCGTACATATTAGGAGATTTTGATGCATTTCATACCTTGCACAATTCCCATAATTGCGTGCACCATATGCATTCCATGAATAACAATGCTTTGCATATTTATTGTGATGCTTTACACAATTTGAGTCTCCATTATGTCATACATAACAACAAACCTATCATGATGGATGCCATGTTTCTATATCACGCATCTCATTTATTTGAGCATTGGATATTTTGTGCTAACCAACACATGCACGTATGCATCATAATGGATGATGTATACATATACCATGCACACACAATTTCCCCTTTGTCTTTGTTTTGTGTAGGTACTCACGTATACTCATCAACCTCTCAATCCCAAGAGTTGACGAAACGAGCTCTTGAGAGCAACGATGACTTGGGATCCCGTGGACTATCCTTACCACCATTCCCTTCGCGCAAGGACTACATGCATCTCTTTTACTTGGCTCTCACACGGCTATGGTCTATATATCACTTGTTACCTTATGCCCATACTATCGTGTTCACTTTGCATGTTATGCCTCTTCACATGATGTTGCCATGCAATTGTGACCCTTGCTTGCATCTACCCATGATTCACCATTATGCTACTCCTATGTGTATTTGCATGCTTGGCGAAGATCCTTGTTGCTATTGCCATGTTTTCCTTGTGCCACATGCTATTGTTGATTCTTGTGTTCGGAGAGTCGTGATGTCCTATTGCTATTTACATATGGCCTCTCGCCAATACATTGATGATATTTTGCTCATATCTTGCCTTCATGCTTGTGATATGTCTTGTGCATTTTTCATGACCACCATTTGCACACATGACATGCTTGCCATGATTCCTTCTAGTACGTTGCATCTTCGCACTACTAGCTTGCTTGACTTGATCACTATGATTGCTTGCTTTGTTGCATCACCCATGTTCCATTCTTACTCGCTTTCTTGGGTTGATGACATATATGTTCATGCCTCTCACATGATATATCCTGATCATTGTTGCTTGTCACCATTAGTTACAACTCTCATATCCACTCGTAGTGAGTGCAACCATGCTATGCTTATTGATCTTGGAGACTTTGGCAGCTTACTTGTGATGCGTGCTTGTTTGATTGAGCTTAATGCATTTGGTTGTTCTCGCATCTCATGCCTACATACCATGCCCTACACCCTTGTACTTTCTTAAGATAAGAATGATGAAAACACTTGCTGGGTATTTCACCACACGAATGATAGGTGTTGCATATGCACTAACCTCAGTTGTTTTTCCGAGTGTTTTTCATGTTCTTTCATTTTGAGGGATTCACAAGGCGGTACCATCACGAGACATATTGGTTATGTCAACGCATACAAGATGTGCACCTCCTACACACTTGAGAAACTTCTAAAGGTGAACTCATTCCCTTTGAGCCATCCTCACATACACATATTGGATGGGTCACTCTTTCATTGTTGTTTCCTTCTTATTGTCTACATGATACATCTCGCGAACGGAGGAGCGACATTGGATATTGGCTCCATGGATCTTAAAACTGAGGAGTGCTCAGACTTATTGGATGCACCTCCGAACCTCCACTCATGCCATGACATCGAGCATTGGTACATCAACACTCCTTTGACACATTGCACCAACACCTCCATATTTGTTCATTGTGCTCACACATGTCATGCTCGATGGACATATCACACACATGACAAATTTGCACCCTATGCTTAGATTGACTCACATTATGATTGCCTTGTTGCATCTTGTATTCCCATGTCATCCATGATATATGAGCTTGTGCATTTCCTTAGCAAATTTGTTGTGATCTTTCTTGATGGCGTATTCATACATCATGATCATATTCTCCACCATCAATTGCATGACAACATGATCACATTGAGCACCAATTACCACGTTCATGCTTTTGATAAACCGTCCCATTATGGCATCATTTTGCACAATGGTCGCATTAATCACAT
Organism: Triticum aestivum; assembly: GCF_018294505.1. Lineage (NCBI taxonomy): Eukaryota > Viridiplantae > Streptophyta > Magnoliopsida > Poales > Poaceae > Triticum > Triticum aestivum. Next base: position 339,752,585 of record NC_057797.1, read on the forward strand.
TCCCAACACCTTTGTGCATACTACAAATGAATTTGCTCTCATGAATGCCTTGCATATCATTCTATATAATCTTGATAAGCTTCATGCGCTTTGTCACGAACAATCTTGCCGAACAGACTCATGCTTACTTGATGGACACTTTGTGTGCGCTAACCATTGTATTTCCAAGTGTCGTTTGTGTTTGCTCTTTTTGCATGTATATTACTCCAGAGACACCTTGGAGTACTTGGATTGCCTCATGTCTTCAACTCCGTCCAACTACAAGTCCGTCCACGACAACCGTTTCCATGGTGATGAGGATCACGATCCGAGGTCGGATCTTTCCCAAGGGAGGAGATGATGCGGAGCATCCTACGATCATCCCCATGTACACTATGTCTACTCTCCAAGCCCCAAGAGGACATAAGACGAGACCTCGAGTATACGCCATTGGACAGAAGGTGAACTTGCTCCTCTTCGAACCGTCACTTTCCACATGTGAGACATGGCTACTACCTCAAACATATGTGCTATGCATGACCAGGAACCAAGAGGGAGACCATGGATAAGATGGCGAGTACACCAAGCACGAGGAGCAAGAGAAGGAGCTACAACCATCGGACGTCCGACGACCTCCGGACATTCGACGCCTGGAGACTCCACCAGCCAGATCGACTCCAGCCGAGGCAACCAACAGTGCCGGGACGACCGACCTAGGTCGGACGTCCGACGACCATCTGCCACCGGACGACCGACATCATCCAGAAATCTGGTGCCACCTCAACCGAGCCAAAACATCGGAAGTTCGGCCTCCTCCGGACGACCGGACGCCCGCGAACGGCTGGACGACCGACACCCGTCGGACATCCGACACCTGTCTGCGCACAGTGTATCGGGCCAAGGCCCATGTATCCCTCACTTACCCCTTTGTGGCCCTAGACTATATATACTCCTCCACTTCCTCCTAGTTAGGGTTAGCATTGGTTTAGCTCATACTTGAGATAGAGCTTTGCTCATCCACACGGAACTACTCCACCGAGAGAGACCGCGGCCTCTACAGAGAAGATCCACCTTGAAATCAAGACCCCATTCATGGGACGACCCTCAAAGACTCCTCATGGAGATGAACTAGTTAGCTCTTGTATCATCCCTTGTTGGATTCAGATAGTGTATCTCTTTGTGTTTCGAGATCTAGCATATGTGTGACCGAATCTTGTTGGTTGAGTGATTTCTCTTGTGTTTTTCCCCTCGTGTTCTTCGTAGGATCCCCTCCATTCCATGAAAGATCAGGCATCTAGGGTTCTAACCTACATCAATAGACTTGCTGGAAATGGTAATGTTGTCAACATCACTCAGCCTTAAGGTGGTATGATAGTAGCAGGGGTTAGTGCCCATAACGATGTCGCTAACAGGGATGCTCAATCAGCTAGTGAATCTGGGAATAGATAGTAGGGCTTTTGCCACTAGCGAAAAGGAGATGGGCCGGCCAACGACAATCAGGGAGAAGGCACCTTATGAAGGTTTAAGTAAACGTACAAGATTCTGCACAATATGTCGAGGCTGGGGCCATAAGAGGACCACCTGCCCGACCAAGGGGATGTGCCGAAACAGCCACGAAGACCAGCTCGTTGCAATAACTGCGGTGTGAAGGGTCATCAAAGGACCAATTGCTATAATGGTCCAGAGCTTAGAGGCTGTCTAGGTCGGTTTCACCGTGTGGCAAGCCAAAAATTTGGCGTTGACCAGAATATCAACATCTATTTGGATCACCTCCAATAATTTGGTTCCCCAAGGTTCAGCCATATTTCCAGTGCAATCCATGGCCAATTGTTGGCGAGGCACTGGCGGCAGATTTGTCTGCCAAATAATTGGCATGCCGGCAGTTGGCAAGGAGAACATAGGCAAGATCCAAAACGGCCCCTTAAATTGCAAGATGGTTGCTGAGCATTGGAGATGAGAGTTGACTTGTGTGATTTTACTTTGGGTGATAAACTGTTGCGTATCTCTTAATGTAACGGGTAGATAAAAATGTGTTGTGCTAATGACCGCTAAATGTGGACTTTGTATTCAAGTATTTAGTAATGCGGGACGGAATAATAGTAGTGTGGGGGAAGCCAGTTTTAAGGCTGAATGAACTATATCTATTGGACATGGTACATGTAGTCAGATGATGGCTAGCATAAGAGCGGGCTGGTATTTCTTGATTGATAGTACTATCATCCAGCAAGTGCATCCACCTTATTGTCAGTATGGAAATCTGGATTTGATAATCATGCGAGAAACTGGTTCTTGATGGACACAAATTTCAATTTTTTGCTCTATCCTCAAATGCAACCATGTGGACGAGTAAACAGGTCTGAATGGACTGCCAACATCGAGGACAGAATACGTGTGTGGATGGCTCACGTCATAGTAGGACACCTGAGCCGGTAGTCTATTAAACAAAAAGCATCGCCTCTTCGTGGGCCATCAACTTTGAAAAATGAGAAAATACAATAGTTATACCTAGGCCTATACATGGTTGGCTGGCCATCTCAAAACGAATGGACGGGAACGATAACAATTACACCTGTGCTCATAGGACAGCACTTTAGGTCTATGAGGGGTGTGAAGCTCAACGTGAGGAACGTGGCCTGACGTCTTCAATAACAATCATGTCAAAGCAGTTACCACCCTTCACCAGCACACTCCAATCCTAGGCACCGCCTCGCAAATCTTTCATTGCTCAACCAATTGTAGCCCCACACCAACACGTGAGGAGAAGTCTTTCGGCATCAAAATCAAAATTTGGAAGTCCTTTTGTGTGTGACATATATTGTTTTTCAGATTTTTTTACAGAGTTGTTTTCCCCCGTTATAATGCACAAACTCTTTTGCTAGTTAGTTGTAAAGCCACCAAGAACTCCAGAAGTCGAAAAAGGGAACAATGCAAAGACGGAGGCTCTCTCGAGGTAACAGGTACGATAATCAAATGTGCAATCCTTGCATAATGTGCCGCTACCCATGCCAGACCACGCTATTTCACATAATTCCAGATATCCCCTCTTGCCATCAGGCATATTTACACATCAAACATGCAAGTTTACACGGACAACATCTATTGCACTCACACAAATGTAGCAGAGTTACTCCTCAAAAATTATGATCAAAAAGTCAGCCTGCTCAATGCTCACGCTTAAGTATATAGGCTGATGATCACGCCTTCTATCAGGTCAAGTCAACGAGCATGGCCAGGGCTATTTGCGCCTGACCTGGCGTTCCAGATATCACGATGGTACTATCACTGGACTCTTCTGGACGTGGAGCATTAATGGCAATGTCGGCACCAGAGATCTGGAGAAAAAACAAATGTTGGGAACCAAAATTGGTTATTCCCAAAATATTATTTTAACATGTGTATAGCTCTGTAAAAGTTATGGACACACACTAGAGAAGCCAGTAATATTGTAACTTACGAGATAGCATGAAGAATCCTTGTAGTAATGCCATTAGAAAATAATAAATTTGACAATAATATTAAAGGGAAAAGCCTTTATCGGTAACTGGCCAACAGATCTATTTCCAAATTTTAGGAGATCCCAACTTTTATGCTATACTTCCTCCGTTTAAAAATATAAGATGTTTTGGATATTTTAATATGGATTTTAATATGGATTACATATGAAGTGAAATGAGTGAACAAACACATTAAAACATATACATCCAATTCACAAAAAAGTAAGAACATCTTATATTTGTGAACGGAGAGAGTACTACTTTACAAATATATTAGTTACCTACTCCAGATAGATATCACCAACCCAAAGTATCTGTGACGCCCTCGATTTAACCGTACACTAATCATGCATGTAAATGTGTACGATCAAGATCAAGAAATCACGGGAACATATCACAACACAACTGTAGACACAAATTAAAATAATACAAGCTTTAGATTACAAGCCAGGGGCCTCGAGGGCTCGAATACATAAGCTCGAATACACAAGAGTCAGCGGAAGCAATAATATCTGAGTACAGACATAAGTTAAACAAAATTGCCTTAAGAAGGCTAGCACAAACTAGGATACATATCGAAAGAGACGCATGCCTCCTGCCTGGGATCATCCTAAACTACTCCTGGTCGTCGTCAGCGGCCTGCACGTAGTAGTAGGCACCTCCAGTGTAGTAGGAGTCATCATCGACGGTGGCGTCTGGCTCCTGGGCTCCAACACCTGGTCGCAACAACCGGGTATAGAAAGGGGAAAAGGGGGAGCTAAGCAACCGTGAGTACTCATCCAAAGTACTCGCAAGCAAGGAGCTACACTACATATGTATGCATTAGTATCAAATGGAAAAGGGTAGCATATGTGAACTGAACTACAGAATGCCAGAATAAGAGGGGATAGCTAGTCCTATCGAAGACTGCGCTTCTGGCAGCGTCCATTTGAAGCATATAGAAGAGAGTAGATGGTAAGTTCACCAAGTATCATCGCATAACATAATCCTACTCGACGATCCTCTCCTCGTCGCCCTATGAGGGAGTGATCACCTGGTTGTATCTGGCACTTGGAAGGGTGTATTTTATCAAGTATCCGGTTGTAGTTATCATAAGGTCAAGGTACAACTCTGGGTTGTCCTTTTACCAAGGGACACGACTATTCGAATAGATAAACTTCCCTGCAGGGGTGCATCACATTTCCCAACACGCTCGATCCCTTTTGGCCGGACACACTTTTCTAGATCATGTCTGGCCTCGGAAGATCAACACGTTGCAGCCCCACCTAGGCACAACAGAGAGGTCAGCACGCCGGTCTAAATCCTATGCGTGCAGGGGTCCGGGCTCATCGCCCATTGCACACCTGCATGTTGCGTACGTGGCCGGTGAGCAGAGCTAGCAACCTCCATTACAAAGGAAGTTGCGTTACGCGGGCCAACCCGACGCGCGCCGCTTAGTCGCTGACGTCACGAAGGCTTCGGCTGATACCACGACGTCGAGTGCCCATAACTGTTCCCGCGTAGTTGGTTAGTGCGTATAGGCCAATGGCCAGACTCAGATCAAATACCAAGATCTCGGTAAGCGTGTTATCTTGAAGTAACCGCGAACGCCGACCAGGGCCAGGCCCACCTCTCTCATGGGTGGTCTCAACCTTCCCTGTTGCTCCGCCACAAAGATCCACACAGAGGGCCGTTGAGAAAGTATGTCCTTTCAGCCCCCAATTCATGAATCAACCGCGGGTACTCAACGAGCCTACCTGACTTTAGTCACAACATGTATCACGTGTAATATGTATAGTATATACCCGTGATCAACAACCGACGTGATCACGGCCCGATAGTATAGCATGGCAGACTGACAAAAATGTAGGGTCACTGATGATAAACTAGCATCCTATACTAAGCATTTAGGATTGTAGGTAAAGGTAACAACAGTAGTAGAAAGGACAGGCTATGCAACAGAATAGGATTAACGGAAAGCAGTAACATGCTACACTACTCTAATGCAAGCAGTGGAGAGAAGAATAGGCGATATCTGGTGATCAAGGGTTGCTTGCTTGGTTGCTCTAGCAAGTAGGGGTCGTCAACAACGTAGTCGATCGGGGCACCGGCAACGGCGTCAGTCTCATAGTCTACCGGAAAGAAGAGGGGGAAGAAAGAATGAATACAATGCAAATAGATGCATAATGATGCAAGGCATGACAACAAACGGTCCTAGGCGTGCCCTAACGCGGTAGGAGGTGATACCGGCGAAGGGGGAAAACAACCGGGAAAGTATCCCCGGTGTTTCGCGTTCTCGGACAGATGAACCGGAGGGGGAAAGTTGCATGTTCGCTATGCTAGGGATGCTGACGGACAAACGGGCTGCGTATTCGAATTCGTCTCGTCGTTCTGAGCAGCTTTCATGTACAAAGTTTTCCCATTCGAGCTACGGTTCATTTTATATTAATTTTAAAAGATTTAAATCATTTTTAGCATTTATTGAATTATTTTAAATCAAGATTATCCAGAATAGTGCTTGCCGACGTCACCATGACATCAGCAGTCAACGGGGCGTTGACTTAGTCAACTGACGTGTGGGTTCCGCATGTCATATATTGTTAGTTAATTAACAATAGTTAGTTAGGTTAATTAGTTAATTAGGCTAATCTAATCAGGATTAATTAAGTTAATTAATTCTTTAATTAAAATTCAATTATTATTTATTTAATTATTTAATTTCTTTTTAAAAAAACGTTCTCAGGGCGTGGGCCCCATCTGTTAATGGGCCAAAGGCCATAGCGGGTTTGGGCGGATATGGGGCGGAGCCAGGCGCGGGCATTGGGCGCCCGATTGGGGGAACCTGGGCGCTAGCTCGGCGAGGCCAACGGTGCGGCCCTCGGCGCCCACGACGCCGGCCAAGGGAGGCGGCGGAGGCCTGCAGGCGGCACGGTGAGGCTGCATCGGCAGGCGGAGCAGAGATGGGGCTCGACGCTAAGCACGGTGGGGTGATGGCCAAAGGCGCAGTGCAGCGGGGGAAGCGGGGCGGTGGCGCAGTGCACGGTGAGCGAGCGACCCAGGCGAGGTGCGTCGGCACGGGGCGACGAGGTCGCAGCGTGCGCCTGCAGGTCGGCCAGGGGGTGCGGTCGGCGCGAGGGGCGACGGGCACGGGCGGTGGTAGGCGAGGGCGGAGCAGGGCGGTCGTGGGTGAGCTGTTGGCGGTAGCAGTTGCAGCGGAGAGCAGGGAGGAAGAGGCGTGGTTGGGTGCGTGGCCTAGACGGGCGGGGGCGTGGTCGAGCGCGGCGACCGCTGTGCGGGGGCACGGCCCGCGGCGGTGTGTGCGTGCGGTGCACAAGCTTGCGGCAAGAGGAGGCGCAGAGCGTGAATGCGGGCGGGGTGGTCGGACCGGAGTGAACCGCCGAGGCGAGCACGACGGGTGCGAGCAGCTACGGCTCGCGGTCAGGACGCGGCCAAGGGCGCGCGTGAAGTGTCGTGACCGCGGCGATGGATTGGGGACACGCGTGCGAGGAAGACAGAGAGGAAATGGGAGTTTCGCTCACCCCCGATGCAGGGGTTCACTGACAAGCCTCGACGGAGTCCGCCGGGGAGGAGGTCGGCGAGGCAAGCGCCGACGACAGGCGGCAGGGCATCATGGATCGGCTTGATCCGTGTGAGGCAGGGGTCCCGAGCTCCATCATGTCCACGTAGTCGACAAAGACGACGGAGGCTGTGCTCCCGAAGCAGTTTGAGGCGGCGGGGAGGTCATCGGGCGCGAGGATGGCGGGGTCGGGGCGTCGTTGCCCCGATCCAGAACGTGGGGGGAAGAAGTGGGGAACGAAGGGGAGGAGTGGGGGAAATGGGGATCGCACGAGGGAACTGACTAGGGTTAGTTCGCTGGTGGGGGTGGCTGGGTCGTTAGCTTTTCTAGATGGGCTAAGAGCCTAGTAGGTTAGGGTAGGTTAGTTTGTTTTTCTTTGTTTTTTTTATTTCTTTCTTTCATTGTTTTATATTTAGATTGTATAGTAAATATAATTAGTTGCCTATGAAACTTAGGACATAAATATTAGACCATGTAATGACCTAGCACAAGAAGTTTCAAATATATTTGAATAGCATAAATATTTGTTTATTTTTAAAAGGTTAAATTAAATGTTGTTTGTTCCTGTTTTAATTGTCTTAGAGGCATATAAACATTCGCAAAATGTTGTTTGATGTTTGTTAATTTATTAGTGAATATTTACAACCTTTGGAACATTTTTAATTCAATGTTTTATGAAATTATAATTTGACTTATTATTTGAATTTGATCTCAGTTGAGACAAGTGAGGTTTAGCAAAAGTTTAATTATGATGACCTGACATGATTAGCTAGGGTTTACTGTAGCTTAATTATCTGGGCGTTACAATTCTCCTCCACTACAAGAAATCTTCTCTCGAGATTTAAGAGGTGGGGTAAGGGAGAAAGTTCTGGTTACAAAATTCTAACGAATCTTCTCGGTCTTGGTTGCTCTTCTCGAAGAGGTTGACTCTTCTCGAAGAGGTCAATACATTACGTTGATGTCTTCATTTCTCTGCTTCGGGTCATCGGGATGAAGTAGGCATCCTTTCTTCGGGAACTCCATTGTACTTACAAAATGATAAGGGGGTATTCCGGCAGAACGGGCCGCTACAATGTTGCTTATATGGTAGATAATCATCAGGAAAGGTGGCGGAAAGTAACTCTCAAATTGAAACTTAAGAAATTATCGAGAGCAAAGTAAGAAGGTGCAAAATAAAAGTTTCAAGCGCATAGGCAATCGTTCGTTGCCTGAAACGAAGTGTGAAAGGGGTTTAGAGCAATGGGAATAAGCATTGTGTATGATATCAGAATAGTTCATTAGGCAGGTGACCTGTGAATTATATACGAAGTCAAGCACGAGGAATAACTTTGACAACATGGTGTACAGGAGATTCATGTTTCAATCCTGTGGAGCTGTGGTTTATGGGCCCACCATGTGCGTTATGGGCCCACCATGTGGGTTAAAAGTAGGAAGGGCGATGACGTCTTGCACGATCATGTAATCAAGGCATGTCAGAGAATAGCCTATCAGTTATGTCGGCAACAACATCAGTACCAAGGGCGAGGGATGAAGAGAACTATTTTCCTGCTCGTTGAACGAGGCGGACCAATAGGTCATCAATGGTTACCGGAATGTCATCAACAATAGTAACAGGGTCTTACCGACACGATTATACACCTATGTGTTTACATAAGCAAAAGAATATTACTGCTTAGATCATACAAAACACCAGAAGGTTAAACAAAACAATGGAAAGGAAAAGGTGATCTTCAGGTTAGACAGAACAATGGAAAGGAAATGTGTTTAAGCACATATTTCAAGGGTAAATCCTTCCCAAGGACAAACAAAGCATGATACCCATGATAGGGTATAATGTAGAAAACCCTTTGGGAAAGGGGAGAGAAATTTCATGACATTACTCATACAGCGATGTTTGGATAATTGATAAAGAAAATTTACCATTGTGCTTCAGAAGTACTTATTGAAAACCGGAGTACCACAGACATGCTTCGAGATAGCATCGACATGGTCTTCAAGCAAAGGTCGGACTTTGGGTACACAAAGGATCCATCAAGAACACTTATAGAATAAGACTTACAATTTCTTCATGAAAGAATGGATAACCTTGCTAATAAGGTAACTATAACAGTAGGTCCTCCGGCCAGGTGTGCTAGGCATGACATCACCTTACTGGGTCATATAAGGACCAATGTTATGACTCTTGGAAAATATCCCAACCATCATATCTGATCGAGTTTCAGATCTGGTTGGGGGTCAGGATACCTCAGACTCAGGATGCCTAAGAAGAAAAAGGTGCGACACAAATTGACAAGAAGACATCGTAAGATTCTTGGGAAATGGACTATGGAAGCGAGTTCCGAAATAAGAGTTCATCAGTAAACCAAGGAGAGGATGAGGAGGTGGCTGATGGACTCAGCGACCATTCCTCGAGATTCCGAAAAAGCTGGGTTTCCACAATCATGTGAACAAGGAGATAACATTTGTCAGATCAAATGATATAATGGTGTATGCTCGAGGAATGCATACACAATTAAACATTGATTGAAAGGTGCACCCAAAATATGGGCTTAGGTAGCATGATCAGTATTAGAATGGTGATTCACTAACCAATAGTCTAAGAATGAACGGTCGGCCATTAACTTCAAAGCAATAGGGTTGCTAGAAGTTTTGAATCCACACATCATAGTTCAATTGTTGGTATTCCGGTTACAAACAACACGGGGACCAAGAAATGAACGGAAATGGTGAGAAGTATTACTTGTATCAGGAATTCTTAGCCGGTGATGAAATTCCCATGACATTCTTGGCATAAAAGATGGCAATAGTCCAATGTAGAACATAACATAAGGTAGATAGAAGGGTACTCAAGGTACTACACAAAACATGAAGACGTTTGTGTCAGAGGGAGGGCAATAACTTTGTCGATGGTAATGCAAACCATCGGGGGGCAAGGATGGTATTCCTCATCAAGAATTCGATAGATATCTTGGAAGAGTTCAGAATGTTGATGATGATCATGACACATTTGTCGAGAGAGTTCATGAAGATGTAATCGATCGGTGATGACATCAAGTCGAATGAATGATGAAGCGGAAGGTTATCAGAACGAAGGGCACGACACAAACTCAAACTCAAGCTTGTTGTTCAAGTTGAAACGATATGACGAGGAAGATCGACGTAAGGTTAGCTCATCATCGAAAAATGTGCTTCATGAAGGACCAAGGAGCACAGTTCAAAATTAGTACAATAATGATATAGTCAATCAGGCTAGGAATGAAGTGATCAGGTACAAACTCGTAAGCAAAGAAGATTGCTAAGAATAGTTGAATCGTAGAACGGACGTGATTCAGTTATCGATGTACTCGAATGACTAACCACTCAGAACCCAGGAAAAATTTGGAATCGGTGAGAATGTAGTACATGATGAAGAACTCATAAGAAGTTATGCGGTTCCGTGATAATCTCGAGATACCAGGGGGTAATACTCGACGACAGATCAAAGTAGAGGTTGGACTGGGGTATTGCTCTGTAGAAGACAAGTGCTTAAACTTGCATAGGAAATGGTATTTAAAGGAGAACATGGTCGGAACCATTATTGCAAAAGGCCAGATCCCAGATATAAAATGAACTTATACCGAGGGAATAATTAATTTAAGATAAGCTTTAATGATAAGATCTACATCGTGTCCATGGGCATGAACTCAAAGTTCAAGGTCGACTCCTACTTCTCAAATGCTTGACCTTTCATTCACTTCTCGTCCTCGAAGAAGTTGTATGGTAGAAAAATATCTGGTAAAACACCAGAAGGGTATGACTTATGAAAACCTTCGGGTTAATACGGTTTTTAGGGAAGGTATAGGTTCAACCCATCGGGGCATCTTAGGAACATATACCTCAAGCTTCAAGAGTAAATATCACCAGCTCGAAAGCAGAGCATGGTTGGCCAACAGGGAATAGGATTTACCAATGGCATTATGTATCAAGCAAAGAGCTCCAGGTTTTGAGAATATGCAGCAAAGGTTGGATAATAATCCACCAAAGGATCTAGCGGACCGCAAAGGATCTAATGTGAGTAACGGTACTCAACCAAAAGAAGAAAGAATGCAAGGGATCAGATTATAGAAACAACTGACTAATTCAAAGCTCAAATGTAAAGGAATTATGATTTACAAATCAAGGAATCAGAAGCAAACGCTCTGACTAAGGATGGATAAGTTTAGTAAGCTCAGGGGTACAATCGATGACAATTTGATTGTCCGAGATCCAGCTCACGTTTAATGTGACGTCTGAGCCAGAAGGATGAATTCTAGGATCTGATTGAGGATTATGAGGATTCGCAAAATATTGAATCAATGGACTCAAAGTGAGTGACAAAGGCTGCCAATAAGGTTACTATACTTATGTGATTAACCATAATGCAAGCAAGCAAGAATTTCAAGAGCAATATGCTGTTCATGATTTTCGGAAGATCGAATGGTATTTCGAAGACTTTTGTGAAATACATGAATCAACTAGGGATGAGCGGATACTCGATAAGTGCGAGAAATTATTCATAGGGGCATTTCGGTGGCAAAGAACTACAAGGCAGTAGGCAAAAGGTATTCTCAGAATAATAGAGAGAATTTCGGGGTATCTTGTAATAACAAGATCAACTGGGAATAAAAGTAAGGACGGCATGTGTATGTATTTATCCATAGGGATATTTCGGTGATAGGGAATTGCAAAGGCGACGGGCACAAAGTCTCAAGAGAACATCGGAGAGTATCTTCGGAATCTTCTGGTGCATCAAGCAATCATCTGGAGTGAGGGTCTCTCCGGGAGAAGTAATTACGAGAACCTAGTGTTAGAGTTAGCAAAATCATTTAACCCGAATAGAAGAGATATCATAGACCCAGAGTATAGACGAGGAATAAAAGATTCTAATACCACCCAATGGCGACGTGGGCCCGTAAGCCACACAGCCATGTTAGTAAAAGTTTTGCAATGACTAGACTCGACTTCGGCCAAGGAGTGTGGAAGGGGATTCCTACAGACAGTCGGCTCTGATACCAACTTGTGACGCCCACGATTTGACTGTACACTAATCATACACGCAAATGTGTACGATCAAGATCAAGAACTCATGGGAAGATATCACAACACAACTCTAGACACAAATTAAAATAATACAAGCTTTATATTACAAGCCAAGGGTCTCGAGGGCTCAAATACATAAGCTCAAATACACAAGAGTCAGCGGAAGCAATAATAACTGAGTACAGACATAAGTTAAACAAAATTGCCTTAAAAAGGCTAGCACAAACTGGGATACATATCGAAAGAGGCGCATGCCTCCTGCTTGGGATCCTCCTAAACTACTCTTGGTCGTCGTCAGTTGCCTGCACGTAGTAGTAGGCACCTCCAGTGTAGTAGGAGTCATCGTCGACAGTGGCGTCTGGCTCCTGGGCTCCAACGTCTCGTCGCAACAACCGGGTATAAAAAGGGGAAAAGGGGGAGCAAACCAACCGTGAGTACTTATCCAAAGTACTCGCAAGCAAAGAGCTACACTACATACGTATGCATTGGTATCAAATGGAAAAGGGTAGCATATGTGGACTGAATTACAGAATGCCAGAATAAGAGGGGGATAGCTAGTCCTATCGAAGACTACGCTTCTGGCAGTCTCCATATTGAAGCATATAGAAGAGAGTAGATGGTAAGTTCACCAAGTATCATCGCATAGCATAATCCTACCCGGCGATCCTCTCCTCGTCGCCCTGTGAGAGAGCGATCACCGGGGTGTATCTAGCACTTGGAAGGGTGTATTTTATTAAGTATCCGGTTCTAGTTGTCATAAGGTCAAGGTATAACTCCGGGTCGTCCTTTTACCGAGGGACACGGCTATTCAAATAGATAAACTTCCCTGCAGGGGTGCACCACATTTCCCAACATGCTCGATCCCTTTTGGCCGGACACACTTTTCTGGATCATGTCCGGCGTCGGAAGATCAACATGTCGCAACCCCACCTAGGCACAACAGAGAGGTCAGCACGCCGGTCTAAATCCAATGCGTCCAAGGGTCTGGGCCCATCGCCCATTGCACACCTGCACGTTGCGTATGCAGCCGGTGAGCAGACCTAGCAACCTCCATTACAAAGGAAGTTGTGTTACGCGGGCCAACCCGGCGCGCGCCGCTCAGTCACTGACATCACGAAGGTTTCGGCTGATACCATGACATTGAGTGCCCATAACTGTTTCTGCGTAGTTGGTTAGTGCGTATAGGCCAGTGGCCAGACTAAAATCAAATACCAAGATCTCGTTAAGTGTTATCTTGAAGTTACCGCAACGCCGACCAGGGCTAGGCCCACCTCTCTCATGGGTGGTCTCAATCTGCCCTGTCGCTCCGCCACAAAGATCCACACAGAGGGCCGTCGGAAAAGTATGTCCTTTCAGCCCCCAATTCGTGAATCAACCGCGGGTACTCAACAAGCCGACCCGACTTTAGTCATAACATGTATCATGTGTAATATGTATAGTATATACCCGTGATCAACACCCGACATGATCACGGCCCGATCGTATAGCATGGCAGACTGACAAGAATGTAGGGCCACTGATGATAAACTAGCATCCTATACTAAGCATTTAGGATTGCAGGTAAAGGTAACAACAGTAGTAGCAAGGACAGACTATGCAACAGAATAGGATTAACGGAAAGCTGTAACATGCTACACTACTCGAATGCAAGCAGTAGAGAGAAGAATAGGTGATATCTGGTGATCACGGGGGGGGGGGGGGGCTTGCCTGGTTGCTCTGGCAAGTAGGGGTCGTCAACAACATAGTCGATCGGGGTACCAGCAGCGGTGTCAGTCTCGTAGTCTACCGGAGATAAGAGGGGGAAGAAACAATGAATACAATGCAAACAGATGCATAACGATGCATGGCATGACAACGAATGGAGGCGTGCCCTAACGCGGTAGGAGGTGATACCGGCGAAGGGGGAAAACAACCGAGAAAGTATCCCCGGTGTTTCGCGTTCTCGGACAGATGAACCGGAGGGGGAAAGTTTCGTGTTCGCTATGCTAGGGATGGGTGGCGGATGAACGGGTTGCGTATTCGAAATCATCTCGTCGTTCTGAGCAACTTTCATGTACAAAGTTTTCCCATCCGAGCTACATTCATTTTATATTAATTTTAAAATATTTAAATCATTTTTAGCATGTACTTAATTATTTTAAATCAAACATTATCCAGAATAGTGCTTGCTGATGTCACCATGACATCAGCAGACAACAGGGCGTTGACTTAGTCAACTGACGTGTGGATCCCGCATGTCATATACTGTTAGTTAATTAACAATTATTAATTAGGTTAATTAGTTAATTAGGCTAATCTAATCAGGATTAATTAAGTTAATTTATTTATTTATTATTAATTTATTAATTCATTAATTTATTTCCTTTTTTAAGACGTTCTAAGGGTGTGGGCCCAATCTGTCCATGGGCCAAAGGCCATAGCGGGTTCGGGCGGTTATGGGGCGGAGCCAGGCGCGGGCATTGGGCACCCTATTGGGGGAACCCGGGCGCTAGCTCGGCGAGCCCAACGGCGCGGCCCCCGGCGCCCATGACGCCGGCCAGGGGAGGCGGCGGAGGCCTGCCGGCGCCGCGGTGAGGCCGCAGCGGCAGGCGGAGCAGAGGCGAGGCGCGACGCTATGCATGGTGGGGTGATGGCCAGAGGCGCGGTGCAGCGGGGCGGTGGCGCGGCGCGCGGTAAGTGAGTGGCGCAGGCAAGGCGCGTCGGCACGGGGCGACGGGGTCGCAGCGTGTGCCGGCAGGTCGGCCAGGGGGTGCGGTCGACGCGAGGGGCGATGGGCACGGGCGGTGGTAGGCCGGGCGGAGTGGGACGGCCGTGGGCGAGCTGTTGGCGGCAGCAGTCGCATCGGAGAGCAGGAAGGAAGAGGCGTGGCTGGGCGCGTGGCCTGGACGGGCGGGGCATGCGGTCGAGCACGGCGATCTTGATGGACACAAATTTCAATTTTTTGCTCTATCCTCAAATGCAACCATGTGGATGAGTAAACAGGTCTGAATAGACTGCCAACATCGAGGACAGAATACGTATGTGGATGGCTCACGTCATAGTAGGACACCTGAGCCGGTAGTCTGTTAAACAAAAAGCATCGCCTCTGTTTGTGGGCCATCAGCTTTGAAAAATGAGAAAATACAATAGTTATACCTAGGCCTATACATGGTTGGCTGGCCATCTCAAAACGAATGGATGAAAAGGATAACAATCACACCTGTGCTCACAGGACAGCACTTTCGGTCTATGAGGGGTGTGAAGCTCAACATGAGGAACGTGGCCTGACGTCTTCAATAACAATCATGTCAAAGCAGTTACCACCCTTCACCAGCACACTCCAATCCTAGACACCGCCTCGCAAATCTTGCATTGCTCAACCAATTGTAGCCCCACACCAACACATGAGGAGAAGTCTTTCGGCATCAAAATCAAAATTTGGAAGTCTTTTTGTGTCTGACATATATTGTTTTTCAGATTTTTTTACAGAGTTGTTTTTCCCGTTACAATGCATAAGCTCTTTTGCTAGTTAGTTGTAAAGTTACCAAGAACTCCAGAAGTCGAAAAAAGGGAACAGTGCAAAGACGCAGGCTCTCCAGGTAACAAGTACGATAATCAAATATGCAATCCTTGCATAATGTGCCGCTACCCATGCCAGACCACGCTATTTCACATAATTCAGATATCCCCTCTTGCCATCAGGCACATTTACACATCAAACATGCAAGTTTACACGGACAACATCTATTGCACTCACACAAATGTAGCAGAGTTACTCCTCAGAAATTATGATCATAAAGTCAGCCTGCTCAATGCTCACGCTTAAGTATATATGCTGATGATCACGCCTTCTATCAGGTCAAGTCAAGGAGCGTCGCCAGGGCTATTTGCGCCTGACCTGGCGTTCCAGATATCACGATGGTACTGTCACTGGACTCTTGTGGACGTTGAGCATTAATGGCAATGTCGGCACCAGAGATCTGGAGAAAAAACAAATGTTGGGAACCAAAATTGGTTATTCCCAAAATATTATTTTAACATGTGTATAGCTCTGTAAAAGTTATGGACACACACTAGAGAATCCAGTAATACTGTAACTTACAAGACAGCATGAAGAATCCTTGTAGTAATGCCATTAGAAAAAAATAAATTTGACAATAATATTAAAGGGCAAAGCCTTTATCGGTAACTGGCCAACAACTCTATTTCCAAATTTTAAGAGATCTCAACTTTTATGCTATACTTCGTTCACAAATATAAGATGTTTTGGATATTTTACTATGGATTTTAATATGGATTACATATGAAGTGAAATGAGTGAACAAACACATTAAAACATATACATCCAATTCACAAAAAAGTAAGAACATCTTATATTTGTGAACAGAGAGAGTACTACTTTACAAATTTATTAGTTACCTACTCCAGATAGATATCACCAACCCAAAGTATCTGTGACGCCCTCGATTTAACCGTACACTAATCATACATGTAAATGTGTACGATCAAGATCAAGAAATCACGGGAACATATCACAACACAATTGTAGACACAATTAAAATAATACATGCTTTATATTACAAGTCAGGGGCCTCGAGGGCTCGAATACATAAGCTCGAATACACAAGAGTCAGTGGAAGCAATAATATCTGAGTACAGACATAAGTTAAACAAAATTGCCTTAAGAAGGCTAGCACAAACTAGGATACATATCGAAAGAGACGCAGGCCTCCTGCCTGGGATCATCCTAAACTACTCCTGGTCATCGTCAGCGGCCTGCACGTAGTAGTAGGCACCTCCAGTGTAGTAGGAGTCATCGTCGACGATGGCGTCTGGCTCTTGGGATCCAACGTCTGGTCGCAACAACCGGGTATAGAAAGGGGAAAAGGGGGAGCTAAGCAACCGTGAGTATTCATCCAAAGTACTCGCAAGCAAGGAGCTACACTACATATGTATGCATTGATATCAAATGGAAAAGGGTAGCATATGTGGACTGAACTACAGAATGCCAAAATAAGAGGGGGATAGCTAGTCCAATCGAAGACTGTGCTTCTGGCAGCCTCCATCTTGAAGCATATAGAAGAGAGTAGATGATAAGTTCACCAAGTATCATCGCATAACATAATCCTACCCGACGATCCTCTCCTCGTCGCCCTGTGAGGGAGCGATCACCGGGTTGTATCTGGCACTTGGAAAGGTGTATTTTGTCAAGTATCCAGTTCTAGTTGTCATAAGGTCAAAGTACAACTCCGGGTCGTCCTTTTACCAAGGGATACGGCTATTCGAATAGATAAACTTCCCTGCAGGGGTGCACCACATTTCCCAACACGCTCGATCCCTTTTGGCCGGACACACTTTTCTGGATCATGTCCGGCCTCGGAAGATAAACACGTCATAGCCCCACCTAGGCACAACAGAGAGGTCAGCACGTCGGTCTAAATCCTATGCGTGCAGGGGTCTGGGCCCATCGTCAATTGCACACCTGCACGTTGCGTACGCGGCCGGTGAGCAGACCTAGCAACCTCCATTACAAAGGAAGTTGCGTTACGCGGGCCAACCCGGCGCGCGCCGCTCAGCCGCTGACATCACGAAGGCTTCGGCTGATACCACGACGTCGAGTGCCCATAACTGTTTCCGCGTAGTTGGTTAGTGCGTATATGCCAGTGGCCAGACTCAGATCAAATACCAAAATCTCGGTAAACGTGTTATCTTGAAGTAACCGTGAACGCCGACCAGGGCCATGTCCACCTCTCTCATGGGTGGTCTCAACCTGCCATGTTGCTCCGCCACAAAGATCCACATAGAGGGCCGTCGAGAAAGTATGTCTTTTCAGCCTCCAATTCATGAATCAACCGCCGGTACTCAACGAGCCTACCTGACTTTAGTCACAACATGTAGCATGTGTAATATGTATAGTATATACCCGTCATCAACAGCCGACGTGATCACGGCCCGATAGTATAGCATGGCAGACTGACAAGAATGTAGGGTCACTGATGATAAACTAGCATCCTATACTAAGCATTTAGGATTGCAGGTAAAGGTAACAACAGTAGTAGCAAGGACAGGCTATGCAACAGAATAGGATTAACGTAAAGCAGTAACATGCTACACTACTCTAATGCAAGCAGTAGAGAGAAGAATAGACGATATCTGGTGATCAAGGGGAGGCTTGCTTGGTTGCTCTAGTAAGTAGGGGTCGTCAACAACGTAGTCGATCGGGGCACCAGCAACGGCGTCAGTCTCGTAGTCTACCGGAAAGAAGAGGGGGAAGAAACAATGAATACAATGCAAATAGATGCATAATGATGCATGGCATGACAACAAACGGTCCTAGGCGTGCCCTAACGCGGTAGGAGGTGATACCGGCGAAGGGGGAAAACAACCGGGAAAGTATCCCCGGTGTTTCGCGTTCTCGGATAGATGAACCGGAGGGGGAAAGTTGCTTGTTCGCTATGCTAGGGATGGCTGGCAGACGAACGGGCTACGTATTCGAATTCGTCTCGCCGTTCTGAGCAGCTTTCATGTACAAAGTTTTTCCATTCGAGCTACGGTTCATTTTATAATAATTTTAAAAGATTTAAATCATTTTTAGCATTTATTTAATTATTTTAAATCAACAATATCCAGAATAGAGCTTGCTGACATCACCGTGACGTCAGCAGTCAACGGGGCGTTGACTTAGTCAACTGACGTGTGAGTTCCACATGTCATATATTGTTAGTTAATTAACAATAGTTAGTTAGGTTAATTAGTTAATTAGGCTAATCTAATCAGGATTAATTAAGTTAATTAATTCTTTAATTAATTAATTCAATTATTATTTATTTAATTATTTAATTCCTTTTTAAAAAACGTTCTAAGGGCGTGGGCCCCATCTGTCAATGGGCCAAAGGCCATAGCGGGTTTGGGCGGATATGGGGCGGAGCCAGGCGCGGGCATTTGGCGCCCGATTGGGGGAACCTGGGCGCTAGCTCGGCGAGGCCAACGGTGCAGCCCTCGGCTCCCACGACGCCGGCCAAGGGACGCGGCGGAGGCCTGCAGGCGGCGCGGTGAGGCCGCAGCGGCAGGCGGAGCAGAGACGGGGCTCGGCGCTATGCACAACGGGGTGATGGCCAGAGGCGCGGTGCAGCGGGGGAAGCAGGGCGGTGGCGCGGCGCGCGGTGAGCGAGCAACCCAGGCGAGGCGCGTCGGCATGGGGTGACGGGGTCGCAGCATGCGCCTGCAGGTCGGCCAGGGGGTGCGGTCGGCGCGAGGGGCGACGGGCACGGGCGGTGGTAGGCGAGGTCGGAGCGGGACGGCCGTGGGCGAGCTGTTGGCGGTAGCAGTCGCAGCGGAGAGCGGGGACGAAGAGGCGTGGTTGGGCGCGTGGCCTAGACGGGCGGGGGCGCGGTCGAGCGCGGCAACCGCGGTGCGGGGGCACGGCCCGCGGCGGTGCGTGCGTGCGGCGCACAAGCTTGCGGCAAGAGCGAGCGGGGCGATGGCCAGCAGAGGCCGCGGCACACGGCGTCAGGGGAGGGGAGAGGAGGCGCAGAGCGCGAATTCGGGGCTGGGTGGTCGGACCGGAGCGAACCGTCGAGGCGAGCACGGCGGGTGCGAGCAGCTACGGCTCGCGGTCAGGACGCGGCCAAGGGTGTGCGCGAAGTGCCGCGATCGCGGCGACGGATTGGGGGCGCGTGTGCGTGGAAGACAGAGAGGAGAGGGGAGTTTCGCTCACCCCCGATGCAGGGGTTCACCGACGATCCGCCGGGGAGGAGGTCGGGGAGGCGAGCGTCGACGGCATGCGGCAGGGCGTCAGGGATCGGCTTGATCCGCGCGAGGCAGGGGTCCCGAGCTCCATCGCGTCCACGTAGTCGACGAAGACGACGGAGGCCGTGCTCTCGAAGCAGTCTGAGACGGCCGGGAGGTCGTCGAGCGCAAGGATGGCGGGGTCGGGGCGCCATTGCCCCGATCCAGAACGTGGGGGAAGAAGTGGGGAACGGAGGGGAGGAGTGAGGAAAATGGGGATCGAGCGAGGGGACCGACTAGGGTTAGTTCCCTGGTGGGGGCGGCTGGGCCGTTAGCTTTTCTAGATGGGCCAAGAGCCCAATAGGTTAGGGTAGGTTAGTTTGGTTTCCTTTGTTTTTTATTTCTTTCTTTCATTGTTTTATATTTAGATTGTATAGTAAATATAATTAGTTGCCTATGAAACTTAGGACATAAATATTAGACCATGTAATGACCTAGCACAAGAAGTTTCAAATATATTTGAATAGCATAAGTATTTGTTTATTTTTAAAAGGTTAAATTAAATGTTGTTTGTTCCTGTTTTGATTATCTTAGAGGCATATAAACATTCCCAAAATGTTGTTTGATGTTTGCTAATTTATTAGTGAATATTTACAACCTTTTGAACATTTTTAATTCACTGTTTTATGAAATTATAATTTGAATTGTTATTTGAATTTGAATTTGATCTCAGTTGAAACAAGTGAGGTTTAGCAAAAGTTCAATTATAATGACCTAGCATGATTAGCTAGGCTTTACTGTAGCTTAATTATCCAGGCGTCATAGCATCACGCACTTCAAGTGTTCCACGAGTTGAAATGAAATGCCAGTCATTGCCAAAGCAAACCAGTGCAGACAGTCAAGTTTCACGTTTAAACTTCATGGATTAGTAGCAGCAAAGCTGCCACTCCGTCCCGGCAGTACTTTGGATAGGCATGTACTTCGGCAAGGCACGTTCTCGGCCATCATGCTGGTAGCTTGATGCATCTGCAAGCACCGCAATGCTCAGCTTAGCCTAGCTCGCTTGCTTGACACAATCAAGGCGCAAGTTAGGCAATGGGCGACTGCAGGCACAAAAGGTTTGGCGGCCTTGCTTCCGGCCATGGCGGTGCTTACCGCTTAGTTGCGTTGTGATGTTGTAAGCTTCGGGTGTGGCACTGTCTAGGGCTTGTACAAACTCTTATTTCTATCAATGCATCGAAAACGCAAGGCTTTTGTGTTTTCTCCAGAGAGAAAATATGAATTTAAACATGAAACTTGAAATATGTTTTCTTAATGCTTGACTCATTCATTTTTAATTCAGAACAAACGCACAAAACCAATCAGGATTTTTGCCAAAATGATGAGTTAAATCTAATGTAGTGATGAAACATATAAAGTTAGAATGTTCAGTAGCAAGACCAGTCTGAGATGGGCCAGGAAATTTTCCTCATTTCCATAGAGAAGGGATAAAACGCCCTCACAAGCAGCAACCTTGTATGACATTCTAGTTACAACAGGATCCTTGATTATCTGGTGACTAAAAGCAGAAGTTACAACAGTGAGAAATCAAATAGAAGTAACTAATTCATGCACGTTAATATACTCCCTCCGTTCCTAAATATTTGTCTTTTTAGAGATTTCAGAAGCTAAAATTTGTTCACGGCTGCAAATTCAGAAGCTACTCTATGAAACTATTATCCAGGACAAATAAGTGGTTTGTTGATCAGTTCCGATTGTTAGCAGTGAACAAATTTTGAGAAGGGCCAGGACAAGTAAATCTGCTCACGGCTGCAAATTTATCACTGTAGTAAGAACTTACTCTTTGAAAAACTTCAACACAAAATGATAAAAGTAGTAAAGTTGTTGCAGGGATACATAGATAGCACATTCAGAAGCTAAAATTTGTTCACTGCCATGAGATAACGGAACACTAAGTAAATTGTGTTTTTTATTTTTAATGAATTCCACTTTTTACCCCCAGGTTGTACATCTGTGACAGAGTTTAGACATCTAAAATTTCCTGCCGCACTTTGCAACGAAGCTGTTACATCGTGAAGTTTAACCCGATTTAGCAATTTTCCTAAATTCTGACCGGCCAGTTCCACATGTCAAGCCAGCATGGCTGGTGCCAAGTATTTCCACTTGGAAGCATAGAGTTAATCTTGTCATATACCAAAGAGATGCATGCATGGGAAAATGCAGAGGTCAATTTGTATTTGACTAATCCAAGTGCATGCATGGAAGCATGCGAGAAAAGAGCTGCATACCTACTGAAGTAGAAAGGGGATGCAAGTTAATTAGCTATGCAGCACGTGCATGTCAGGCAAGAGGGGCAGGCTAGAGTAGGAGACAAGTTGAGTTTGGCAAAGTGCTGGATGCTGCATGGGCCGTGAACTATAGAGGACAGCAGTAAATTAGTTTGTACGTGAGTAGTGTAGCTAGCTAGACCTGAGCATGATGAGCTGTAAGCATAAGTCGGTTGGAGGTTTATGTCAGTTTGGAGCAGCCTATATATTCAAATGTAGTCCCTGTTGGAAATAATCAAACTTATCCAATGGTGGCCGGTTGATTGCTTTTCTAGTGATCTGCTTGTTTGAGTCTAACTAGGTTAGATTAATTAGTCCTTGTGTGTTTCCTTGTATGGTTGTATACGGTTTGGAAAGTGAAAAAGTTGAGTCTGGCTAGGAGTACGAGTCCAAATAGTTTAGGTAGCCACGTTCAGGTATATCTCTAGCTTAGTCTGTCATGAGATTTGTGCCATTGAAAATCAAAGAGATATAAAGAGAAAAACAAAGGGCACGATATGGACCCTTGGGTAAAGTTTTTGTGCATCTGCGTTTGTGATATTTTTTATGTGATCGTCTATGGGTGAATCTCAACAATTGGTCTCAGAGCAAGGTCAAGGATTTGAACCCGTGCATGCGCAGGGGAGGCGGTCCCAACTAGGGGCCCTGAAGCAGGCCATATAGTCGCTGGATGGTGCAGCGACGAGGAGGATCGGGCAATAGCCGTTCGGTGGAGCGACAAGGAGGACGATGACGGGGAGGCTGTCATCAGCAAGGCGGTGGAAGGAGATCGTTGATGGGAGCGGTGGTGCCGAGGTGTGTTACCTAAAGATCTTGTCAAGATCGTCATCCAGAGTAGTTAGACGAGTCAAGAAGTCATGTGAGTTTGCATGTTCAACCCGCGTTGTGTCTGCGGGTCGGTTTTGTATCACAGTACTAGTCCCCGTGAAGACTCGTTGGCGTTGAAGCGGTGTGCACGGTGTTCCATGAGTCATGTCCATGTCCGCATGGAGCGTCCTGGTTCCGGGCAGTGTGGATTCGGTGGGATTCCAAAGGCAGACAGTGGTGGGCGAAGCCATCTTAAAGCGAGAGGGTATGCGACAAGTAGAGGGTGAATCTACTGCAAGCAAGTGCAAGAGAAGTATTGATGTGGAGCATCCCACATATTTCACCATGTCAAGTGCCCCATCATCAAGAGGCACACGCATCTCCCACATCATACATATAAAGGTGAATCTTCTCCTTTACATGTGTCTACTTAGCTCTCTCGAGGATGATACACTATTTGACACTCCTATCTTGTGCACGTTTCGGTTTGAGACAAACATCACACATGGCATGGAGGAGATCAAGCACAAGAGAACGACTACATCATCCAAGAGGGAAGGAAGCATGAAAGTAGAGAAGGAATCGCGAGCACGAAGGCACGGACCGCAAACATGGTGCCCAGAGGACAAAGGAGGACCAAAGCATCCCAAAGGAAGGCTGCCAAGTCAGGACATTCCGACAGGATGTCCGACCCAACTTCCTACTTGGCGACCGCTCTTTGGACTCTACCGGATGTTCTGATATCCATGTCCAACAGGACATTGGACATCAGACATTCTGACCTACGTCTGACTTGACATCCAACTTTGCGCCAGCCCTCTGGACTCTGTCGGATATTGAACCGGACTTGGGTCAGAATATCCGACATGTTAGACTGCCCGAATTAAGTCGGAACATCTGACCATGCCTGCGCGCATGTGTATCAGACTGTCTGAATTACTCCCTCTGTAAAGGAATATAAGATCGCTTAGATCACTATACAGTTATCTAAACGATCTTACATTTCTTCACAGAGGGAGCAAGTTGGAACATCCAACCATGCCTGCCACGTGTATCGAGCCTAGCCCATGTATCTTCCCTTCCCCACTTACCCCTTGGTGGGTGCAGGGCCGTCTCCAAAAATTTCGGGGCCCGGGGCGAGATGACAAATGGGGTTGTAAATTTTTAAAAATTCACATAATGAAGGACCAAAATAATTGAAGGATATACTAACACAACTATTAATTCATATAAACTTCTCAAGATAAGAAAATTGAAAAGGACCAAATCTTGAAATTTGAAAGAGTAACTACATTGAATATCTTTGATATGTGAGTAACTATCTTCAAAAGTTGTCCTATCAATCCATTTGGAGTACAAAACAATTCATTTACTAAGAATCTATCTAAATTCTAAAGTATCATTTATAAGTGCCAACGCAGTAGTTTATTAAATATGGTTACTTAATCAATCAACTCGTAGAATTACCAATTGATTTTTCTATCTGGGCAAGAGAGGAGCATACCTGAGAGACGAACGGACGGACAAGGCAGACACATCAGTTGAACACGGGATTGGCGTCTAGGCCCTGACGTGTGGTATGGCGATCGGTTGCCGGCCAGCGGTTCGTAACCTCGTATGGAGCAGCCGAGCAGGCGATCTTGCGACGGGCGTGGCGAGGCAGGCGCAGGCGTCAGGTGATCGGGGCCAGAACAGGGAGAAAAGGTGCGCTATTTTTTATTTCATGGCGCTAATGTGGCCTCAGTGGTGGCGGCTGGCAGCTTGCAAACGACGACCTAGCTTTGCTGCCTTTACGCGGAAGCAGAACGACTATGGGTTGGTTTAACAGGCTTTATTTTTTTCCTAAAAATTAACCTAGAGAGCAATGCTGATATGGGGGCCCAAAAATTTGGGGGCCTTAAGCGGTCGGCCAGTTTGGCCTGCCCTGTCAACGGGCCTGCGTGGGTGGACCAATATATATACCCCTCCCTCTCCTAGATCTAGTGTAAGCTAAGATATGACAAAACACTAGAGCTTAGCTCATCTATCTCCCCTAGTGGGATTCCTATTTAGGGAGAGGACTCCATTGGAGTACAAGACCTCTTAAGGGAGAAGACTCATATGAGTACAAGGCCTCCTAAGGGAGAAGATTCCTCTTGTGGAATTCAAGCCCTCATTGTCTTGGGACTTGGGGAAACCCTATCTTGTTCAATCTCTTTCTTGTGGATGATTTGGATCAGAGATATATCTGTGTGTATCATAAATTGCATTTTGTGTGTTGATTTGTATTAGTTTTCCTTGTGATTTCCCTGGGTTCTTCCTCAAACCCACCACCAATTCGTGAAGATCAGGCCACCCATGATGTTTGCCCCGTACCAAGTATGGTGCGAACCGAGTGCAAGGTAGCAGCCATGCAATGGCGGTGGCACAACATATCAGAGCAAGAGAAATGTGGTGCGTGTTTCCAGGCTGGTCATACTAGTGTGCGAACATGACCGTTGACTTGAGTTGGCGAGTTGCCAAGTTGTGAACCTACAACAAGTCCAGATCAGGGAGAGCATGAGGAGACGACAAGTTCAGGTTAGGGAGAGATTGTTAGAAATAATCAAACTTGTCCGGTGGTGGCCGGTTGATTACTTCCATAGCAGTCTGCGTGTTCTAATAAGGATAGATTAATTAGTCCTAGTGTGCTTCCTTGTATGGTAGTATACGGTTTGGGAAGTCATAAACTTGAGTCTAGTTAGGAATATCAAAGTCCATATATTGTCTCAAACAAACCCATGAAGGACGAAAATTCTGAATATGGCACCTATGAATAAAATGCCAGATAAGCATATAGGCATAAATTTTTGTGTAGTACATGACCTCAAGTTCTGAAGAACCAGGAGATCCCAAGTGGAATGCACAGAAGGAGCACTTTACTGAATCAATTTGATTTAGAGAAAGTCCATGATCAATCTGTGGGAAATTGTCAGTTGAACAGAAGCCTGTCAAAGAAATATTGACCTGTCTGCTTGCGGTTGATTCAGTAGTGTCTGAATAGGTAGCATTACCATCATTGTATTTTGTGCTCTTAGAGGAGAAAGCATGATTATGAAGTTTGTCGCTAACAACATATAAAGTATTTCTGACATTCACTAGCTCCCCCGTGATCTGTAAGATAAAACGTTATTCTACATAAGTATGGTGCTATTAATCACAACCAGGAGAATAGTGGATTCAGATGACAACACCAATTATGAGTTAAAGATAAATAGGGGTGACAAGATGAAGCAAAGAATGGACCGAGTACTCTGCATATAATATTGCTCTTGAAGTCAGGAAGAAGATTTGAGGACCATTATGAGAAGTACTACACGAGCTGCAAAACATTTGTATCTAATGAAATGGAAAATGTAAAACAGGGTCAAAAATATTGGGAAACACAAAAAAACAGCATCTAGGATCAGATTAATACACTCTTGTTCCTGATATTTGTTTACAGATGAATGAACCATGCAGTACAACAGAAACAAGTACAAGAAAACATAAAAATCACATAGTTTATGATGTCATTTCGTTTGACAAAAATGCTTGCCTGCAGAACCCGTTCATAGTGTGAAGCACAAGCCGGAACATCTGACTCATCCAAAATCTCGATTCCCACTCCTGTTGATTTCACCATTTCATTGATTATAACACCACCTAAATCAACTAAACAACTAATTTGGCTTTTGGGCACAAGCACCCTGGCTGAGCATCCTGGCTTGCTGAGTGTCGAGCGCCCCTTTCTTTCCAACTCCTCCATTCTTTCAAAGATACAAATGATTGCACTCTGCACTTTGGAGTACGGTCCTGGACTCTACACCAGGCAATAGAAACAAAAAATAAAATTAGTGGACTGCATAATATGATTAATCAGAACCAAAATATAGCAACATGTAAATATGGTTACAAATCTCGAAATAGAATCTTTGATAACAAAGTTACAAAAGCAACAAGTTCTAGACTAATGAGGAGATATAGGAGAAACAAATGAGGGTACTTTTAATGTTCACACCTCTAAGGCTGAAATTGTTATCACACGTTCCATGCACCCACTGATAGGATTACCAACGTCAATAGAAGTTCCAGTTTCATCTTCAAAGCTTTTGATAATCATGCCCTTCTTGCCAATCAAACCTCCAGCAAGATTGACATGACAGAGAAGCCTAAATGAAATCTGCCGGAGATCTTTACTTTTGACATCTCTAACACCTTTTGGACAATGAATCCAAGGGATATTGCTGTTTGCACACTCAGTGGATCCACTTGAATAAAAAGCTCCCAAATTAGTCTCAGGCACTTCCAAAGATGTCGATGGGAGCTTTAGGCTTGCTACCATAACAGAAGTTGTTAAGCTGCGAGCATGTAAATCACCTTGAAGATAGCTACATAAAGCAACAATAGCTTTCCTTATGGTGGTTCTGTCTCCAGTTATCTGAAATTTTCAAACAAGATGTCATGAAATGTTCTTTACGGAGAATCAAATGGTGTTCTACAAAGTGCACAGGACAAGGAGAAAGATGCCTAATACCAAGTTAAGTTTTCATTTTGTCATTAGTGTCTCTGGGTCTAGGCTTACTCTTCAGAAAATAAAAAATATGACGACTTTACATGATAAGTGTTCAGTACAACAAAATGGAACGTGACCAAAGTTGGGAACAGTTTAAGTTCCTCCAGATCCTGTATCCAATTTAGAAACACCTGATAGTGTATACCAACCATTTTGCATTTTAGTTGATTATGGGTAAACGTTTACACCCGGCGCACCGGCCAAACTTTTAGCCGGACGCGCGCGGGCCATCAGATCACGAAGCTTCTCCAACCTTATCCTATCGCTCGACCAGGCTGCATCTTGGGCTGCTCTCGTCCACCCACTCGCTTCTTCCTAGTTGATAAGGACATGACTACCTTGGATACGACCAAAAATATTGCATACATGTATATTTGTCAGGTGATTTCTAGTGCAAACTATTCAATAATCTATTTATGTTATCCAGAACAAAAATACTTCACACACTTATGTGTTTTGTCTAATTGTAGGTGTATGGGACATTTGTACAATCCACATATGAAGATAAGGGAAAAGGAGAAGTTTAGGTTCTATTCAAAAAGTCCTATCACGTCACTTTTGGGCCAAGAAAAGATAGAGTCCAAGTCTCTCACGTTCTGAATTCAGATTCGGACTGCACAAACATACCTGACTCAAAACGTCAACAACTTTTTCATACGAACACCAAATTGGGTAATTCTTTTTTTGTTGGAAAGTAGATTTCGTGCTCTTTCCAACCTAATTGGAATCGCCTTCAAATTCGTCCGGAGCATTGAGATATCGACGAAACTATCTGACACTGCAGCAGAATCCGAGTCAAACAACAGTCCAAAGGTGTTGCACCACCTCCACTTGGGTCCATGAGCCTTGTACGACCTAGGGTTAGTTTCAGGCTGCCTTGGGACGTCCTCCCACCTCCTTGGCTGCCACCCCTTGCTCCTATATAAGTAGATTCATCTAGTAGCTTTTTCCTTGTGATTTGTTTAGTTAAAAGTTAGCCATTGCAACTTCGTGTACTTCGTTTGTGTCCAACGACTAGACCAAGACCGCTTACGGATCCCCACCATTATCAATACTTCATATTATCAATATATATCGCAATATTCAGATTGCTTTATCATATTCTTACTCGTTCTTCGATTGCTTGCAGGAATAGACCTTCATGGTAAGTTTGACCGTGCTTCAGGCATCGTCAGTAACCTCAGGAGATTGGTTTACCGATTGTTAAGGCGCAACGTCGTGCACGTTTGTAGTCGGATCGTCGAAGTCGTGTCCACCAAATCGATAGTTATCATCTCATTGAAAGATCGGGACACTCTCGCCTCTATCAACTGGTATCAGTTTTCAGGTTGCTCGGTGAGAATTTCCAATTTTTTCCTAGATTAGATTTATTTTCTTACCTATTGTCCAAGAAAAAGCCACAAAAATAAGTTAGATCTATTCATCCTTTGTCCAAGCCAGTCTGATCCTTTGCAATTTTTATTTTCATTGCTTGCATAGTTGAATTATCGGTTGCATCGTCGTTCGAGTTGCTGGTCTTAGTGTCTAGTTCGTTTAGAGTTTCGAGTTCTGTTCACATTACTCACGCCGCCGCTGCATCGTTATCCCTTTCGCTGTCCACCACCCATCCATCAATTTCCACCTCGTGCTACCCGTCGTTCATTGTCACAATCATAGTTGAGGCCGTTCACATCTTCGCTAGATCCAATCTACATCTTATCTAGTTTGTTTTGGAAAGAGGGAGAGAAAAAAATAGGCAGAGAAAAAAAAGAGAAAAAAATAGAAAAAAAGTGTAAAAAGTCAGAAAAAAGGAGAGTAAGAAAAAAAGTGTGAGGAAAAAAAGTGTGAGGAAAAAAAGAGAAGGAAAAAAAAAACAAAATTCGGATCTATCTAGACTCAATCTCATAGTTGAATTCGGATTGGAATCTGTTTCGTGCACTGTTCAGTAAAACAGCCATAACTTCTTCATACGAAGTCCGTTTTGGCTCCGCGAGTAATCAAATGAAAGCTAGCAACGAGCCGCATCTAAATAGTTGCAGAAGCTAGTTCAATATTTGGCACCTCAAAATCGGCTTCTAAATAGGTCTTTTTGCCCTCCGAAGTTCACGAACACAGCTTATTCCAGTTTTTCAAGTCAGTTTTAGAATTTTTTGACTCCTCATATCAACTCGGAATTGAGTGATTCTTTTTGCATTTGAAATCTTGAGTCAATACCATTCTTAAAAAAATATAAAAAAATTGGCACAAACTTTTCCAGAGGGAAGTTGGAGAGGAAGTTGTTGATATATCCTGCTTGGCTGTTGTTTCACGTCATTATCTTTACGGCTATTCTGATTTTCACTTATATTTTGTTGTCCAGAGCTACTTCATATCCTTTATTGATAGTAGTTGTGCTACGGCATGACCTCATTAGTGTTCTAGGCTCACGTCTCTAGTCCGGTCTAGCCTAGGACCAGCGCAGTGCCGTCGTTGAATGTTTATTCAACATTGCATCTCTGAATTGATTATTGCTAATCTTTTGCTACCATATATAAGCCTTCCAAGATCCACATATTTCTACACCATGTATACATATGTTCCCCTAGCAATCACTTTACTCAATCTTCAGAGTTATTTGACACCGCTGGTTGCCTGTCACCACATGCTGCTTGGTAAGAACTTGTAAGATATTGATATTTGCTTTACCGTGAGCGCTTTACCACCACATCCTAGTAGTTCATAGGAACGTTATTCTCGAATTTTGTTTCTTGTTTCTACTAATCATGACAGGTTCCGGAGATAGAAGTTCTTGGACGACGGACACATCTTTACCATCACGAGAGTTGGGACAACACACACAAGCACATGGTCAGGTTAACTTTTTACGGTCATTTGAGGGTAGATTTAATCCTGCTATTTATCTAGCTCGGGAGCTTGAAGTAGAACAAGTTTTTAGTCACCATGACTTTTCTAAACTTGAGCGAGTATGAGCTGCCACTAGAGCATTTACTGGTTTTGCTTCTGTTTGGTGGAGTGTGCATTGTAAGAAAAACATTGATAACCAACCCACAACATGGAAAGATTTGAAATATGTAATGAGACAACAATTTTTCCCTCCTTACTATCATCATGAATTGCTTCACAAATTTGAATAGTTTAAACAAGGCAACAACATTATTCATGCTTACTACCAAGAGTTCAAATCTTATATGCATCATTGTGACATAGAAGAATCTAAGGATAATACAATGAATAGATTTTTTGATGGTTTGAACCATGATATTCAGGCAAGATTTCAGTATATTCCTCGTTGCATTACTGGTATGTATGTTCGTGCTTGTACCTTTGAGAGACAGATACAGGAGGATGCATTGGGAGACTACAACAACTACTATTCCAGTTCATGCTCACCATCGCCGGTTGGTTCCTCCACCGTTGCACCTACTAGAGCAGCCCCACCTCGGATTGTGAGCATGACATCATCTCAAGAGTATGGTACATTATCAATGTCCGTACCTACATCAACTACGTCTTTGCGACAAGGTAACAATAAAGGTATTGATGATATAACTTCAAATGAGAATGATGCATGCCTAGTTAACTTGAATGCATCATGTGTTGAGTTACCTCTTGATTTAAGCACACCACCTATTTTAGAGAATCTTGTTACTGTCATGAATGCGTCATGTGATCAAACAACTAAAATACCAACGATTTTAAGTGCACCCATTGAATTAACTGTTGATGCAAAAGAACCAATGTTTAATCATTTTGATATGACCTCTAATCTTGTTGATGATTCTATGTCCAATGACTTATTGCATGTTTGCTTATTTAAGCATGTTGTAGCATGTAAATTTGATACAAGTAAGATTTATTCACCAATGTTAGGATGGTTTAATGATGAACATTGTCAATCTTTTGAAATGAGTAAGAGTTTCACTTATATGTGCAAACTGAATTGCAATATTTTCATGCCTTCTACTTCTTCTGATAATTTTTTGGCTTTAGATTTTATGAACTATGAAAGTTACTCATGTATACATGTGTCATATGTTCAAAAATCAAGGAAAGTAAAAATGGATGACATATATATATATATATATATACAACATGTACACCTTGTTTTTTTTGTTAGCCACATTTCAGATTAAGCAACGCCGAGGACGGCTTTTTTTCAAGAAGGGGAGGATGATGAGGACATGACTACCTTGGATACGACCAAAAATATTGCATACATGAATATTTGTCAGGTGATTTCTAGTGCAAACTATTCAATAATCTATTTATGTTATCCAGAACAAATATACTTCACACACTTTTGTGTTTTGTCTAATTGTAGGTGTATGGGACATTTGTACAATCCACATATGAAGATAAGGGAAAAGGAGAATGATGCGGAGCATCCTTCCATAATCCCCATGGACACTACACCGACACATCAAGACCCACGTGGACCTATGACAAGAGCGAGAACACGTGCTTTCGAAACCAAGGTGAACTCCTTCCTACTTAGCTTGCATATGGATATGCATGGAACATTGTTACTACCTCACCAAGATATGCTATGTCTCATTAGTTACGAAGAGGAACACCACCAAGAGTCTCAGGAGCACCCCCAAGGAGAAGAGGAACCACCCCAAGGCCACGCGGACCAAGACGGAGTGCAACACCAGCAAAACTGGAAGTTCCAGGTGACCCCGTGCGCACGGGCCCCCAAGACCCTGTGCCCACGGGCTGTCCAGGAAGTTGGTGCTGGAGCACCCCGTGCGCACGGGCCTGTACCATGCCCACGGGACCCCCGTGCACACGGGCCCAACTTACCCCGTGCGCACGGGCCTCCCAGGATGGACGGCTGAGATCCCCAAACCGAGCCCCTCTTCATCTCTTTCGACCCCAAGACTATATAAACCGTACCTAGGGCTATGTTTAGGGTTAGCAAAGTATGAGATGATATATTTGTGAGCTTTGCTCCTTCTACCTTCCCATTTGTGGAATCAAGACCCCTTTGGGAAGAATCCTAGTGGATTTCAAGACCTCCTCTAAGAGAAGACTAACTTCAAGACCTCATCTCCTAGGGAGTGGGAAAGAACTTTGCCATTGTATCTTTCCTTTGATTGTTGTTGTACTTGTGGATCTTATGTTCCTATCCTAGTGGATGTGTGATGGGGAATTGTTTGAGTGTTCCTCTTTGTGTTCTTGAGAGTTAGCCCTTTTGTATCATGAGCAAGGTTCATTCACATCTTGGAGCCCATCCCCCTAGTTTCTAGCTTGATTTTGTTGTTTTTCGTCCAAAATTCAAAAATCCCCACAAAAATAGCCCAAAAAAATTTTCTTGCAATTTGTTAGATCTTGTGAGATTTGGTTGTTTTTGATCCACGAATTTGGAGTTTGGCAAGTGGACTCTACCATCTTCCTTCTTCCCCACCATCCAAATCCTCGAATTGTCCTTATCTTGGCAAATTCCCGCGGATCCGGAGCTGTTCTTCCGCTTGCCGCACACCCCGTGCACACGGGACCTCGAGACCCCGTGCACATGGGCCTCACTTACCCAGTGCGCACGGACCTTCCAGAAACTTTCGGCCATCTTTGTTTTGCATCCATACCAACACTCGTGTTCTTCCAATCTATTTCTCGTGGTTGTTTGAGTTTCGGACCGCGGTTTCTCTTGTGTCCTAAGGTGTTTAGGATACTTAGGCGCATTTGGACATCATCATCGCCGCTACTCGTTCAACAACTCGACTACCACACCGGCTTCAACAACTACATTCTTACTGTACGATCGGACCGTAACCTCGACGACATCTCACCCTTGCTTTTGCATTGATAACCCGAGCCATTTCGCGTCGCTTACCCATCGAGACTAGCAAGTTGAGAATTGCCGAGCCAGGCTATTGTGCACCATAGTGATCTTGTTACCATCTTAGTGCCATAAGTCTCTCCCGTGCATTTCTTACATACTTGTCTCATATCATACTTGGCTCTAGCTTCAAAAAAAAAGACAAGAAAAGCTTTTAAGCAAAAGAGGAGCAACAAAGAGCTTGTGAGCAATAGCATCGAGCCATTTTGCATATCATCTTTGACACCTCATACGTAACATAGTTGGGATTGAAGACGGCACGTTTCTCTTATAGGTTGGTGCACATGCGTATCTAGCCCATTTGAGCAATCGAGCTAGTGTCTCTCTAGTATTCGCACAATAAGAGCATTTCTCGTGGTTGCACATTTTGAGCTCACCCCTTGGTTGTGTGGATCCCATCTATCTTCCGTGTGTGTGTTCCTAGTGATATCATTGGGTTTGATCTATTTGTTTTTACTTGCATTTTTGTGAATGTTATCAACCTTATCGATATCTTGACTAACATTTGCTTGAAATTTTTGCCACCATCCTAACCGAGCTCCTCCATAAGCCTTTTACTTGTAGGTGTGTGAAACAATTCCCGGTACCAATTCCCCTATTATAGCATCGTGAGATCGTACTTGTTACATCCACAATCTTCGGAAAAGGTCACTTTGGTTTTGTTCTCTCATTTTTCCTACTCACCACCACTATCTCATGATGGATAGGCCAAGTACTTCTACCAACCCACTCTTCATGGAGCAAGACGACGACATGACCTCCTTCGTCACCAAGAGTCACCTCTTTGGTGCACAACGTCCTTTGCATCAAGAGCAACAAGCTATGAGTGACCGCATCGACAACCTTGCCGCCGACTTGCGACTTTCCGAGCAACATACAAGGGACTACTTCGACCACAAGCTCGACGATCACAAGCAAGAGAATGACGCAAGGATGGACGAAATTCGTGCTTTGTTGCTCAACCGCTCGTCTTCCACTTCAAGAAGGAGCCGTTCAAGCCGCCACTCCGACTTCACCCTCTCCGGCTCAAGTACACTGACATCGAACACTCTTCGTAGAGCCGCGCGCACCGACCGTCAAGCAAGCCTCAATCCACTTCAAGACACCAACTCTCAAGAGCGCCGACAACGTCAAACTCAAGAGGCCTTTGCGCTAGCATGAGAACGGCAACAACAACGCCAACATGAAGAGGAAGAATGTGCGCGTCTCCACCAACTTGCACAAGATGCCGAGACACAACATCAAGAACAACAACTCCGTGACGCTCAAGCACTTGCGGCGCAACAAGCTCTACGCGATTTGAGTCGAGACATTGCTGACCGAAGCCGTCAAGCCTGTGAACAAGATGAAGCACTTCGCGAAGAAATTCAAGAACAAAGATTTCAAGCTCGCGTGCATCGTCAAGTTCCTCCTCGAGCTCACGAAGCTCCCACTCAAGCTCGACAACACCATCAAGTTCATCGAGAGCATGAAGACAATGAACATCCTCCACGACAAGAGCAACATGAGGTTGACAACCTTCCGCATCAAGAGCACCACGAGCTGAACAATCATCTACAACATGGGCGTCATCATCCCTGACCCCAATACAATGAAGAGCAACGCTATGACAAGCTCAAGTTCACCATGCCCAAGTTCAACGGAAGCAACGATCCCGAAGAATATCTTTCATGGGCATTGAAAGTTGACAAGATCTTCCGTTTGCAAAATTATGAAGAAGAGAAGAAGATGGCGATGGCATCCCTTGAGTTCCAAGACTATGTCCTTATTTGGTGGGACCAAGTCATTGAGCGCCGAGAGGCAAGAGGTGATCCACCCATCACTACTTGGGCACAAATGAAGGATGTCATGAGAGAACGCTTCGTACCTACCTACTAGAAAAACGAAGAGGGGGCTCCGAAATCGTCATCAACCTTGCTCATGATACCAAGATGATGTAGGGTGGAACCCTAGATGGTCGATCTTTCACGAAAGGAGCGGATCCCAAAGAGAAACACGAAGAACACGAGGGGGGATTCACGAGGGAAAACATGAGAGAATCACTCAAACCAACAAGATTCGATTACACATGTGCTAGATCCTCGAAACACAAAGAGATACACGATGATCCACGGTCAACAAAGGACGATACAAGTAACCGGTTCTTCTCCTAGAAGGAGGTCTTGATGGGGCCGCCCAAGAGGGGGTCTTGAATCCAAGTTGATCTTCTCCGAAGAGGGGCCGCAGTCTCTCTCGAGGAGGAGATCGGGATGGATGAGCGAGGCTCTATCTCGAAGTATGAGCTAAACCAACGCTGACCCTAGCTAGGATGAATGGGGGTCTATTTATAGTCTAAGTGCAAAAGGGGGCGAAGTGAAGGGGTACATGGGCCTCGGGCCCAAATCTGGACGCAGCCAGGTACCGGACGTCCGCTGGGGACCGATCGTCCGGTGTCTCAGGAGCTGCCGGACGTCCGGTGTCCTCCGGTTGTCCGCTGGTTCTGCTCTGTGATGTGGGCGCCGGACGTCCGGAGGCTCCGGACTTCCGCTGATGTTGCCTCGGGTGCTGGTGCGCCGGTCGTCCGGTCCGGACCGGACGTCCGCTCGTTCACTTCGGGTGTAGGGGCACCGGTCGTCCGGTCTGGGCCGGACGTCCGCTGGCTGGAGCTCGGCTGACGCTTCAGGCGCCGGACATCCGGTCCCGGCCGGTCGTCCGGTGGCTGGGAAATTTCCTACAGCTCTTCTTCTTCTCCGTCTTCTCGTCCATCTTCCTCTTCTTCTTGTCCTTGCTCCTTAGATTCTCCATTGTACCTGAGTATGCATAATGTATCCATATGAGGTAGTAGCCATGCTTCATGTGCATCGGAGTGGAATTGTGAGAGGAGAGATGTCACCTCGGTTTCAAGGGCCCTTGCACGTGATCGAGTCATGGGCCCGGTAGGCACTTGGTGAGACGATGGTAGGTCCATGGGGATGACCGTGGGATGCTCCGCATCAACAACCCTCCACGTCAAGAACACCACGAGTTGAACAATCATCTACAACATGGGCGTCATCATCCCCGACCCCAACACAATGAAGAACAACACTACGGCAAGCTCAAGTTCAATGGAAGAAACGATCCCGAAGAATATCTTTCATGGGCATTGAAAGTTGACAAGATCTTCTGTTTGCGCAATTATGAAGAAGAGAAGAAGATCGCAATGGCATCCCTTGAGTTCCAAGACTATGTCCTCATTTGGTGGGAACAAATCATAGAGCGCCGCGAGGCAAGAGGTGAACCACCCATCACTACATGGGCACAAATGAAGGATGTCATGAGAGCACGCTTCGTGCCTACCTACTACAACCGCGACCTCTTCAAGAAACTCCAACAACTCAAGCAAGGAACAAAGAGCGTTGAAGAATACTACAAGGAGATGTAGATTGCAATGATAAGAGCCAATGTCACAGAAGACGATGAACAAACAATGGCACGCTTCTTGAATGGCCTCAACCATCCCATCAAGACGATCGCCGACTTCCAACCATACTCAAATCTCATCGAGCTAGTGCACCAAGCCACCAAAGCGGAACACCAAGTGCAAGATGACTTCAAATATGCCAAGTACTCATCCAAGACCTACGGCTCCTCTTATCAAGCTCCCGCTGAAGGAAATATGCCCTAGAGGCAATAATAAAGTTATTATTTATTTCCTCATTTCATGATAAATGTTTATTATTCATGCTAGAATTGTATTAACCGGAAACATGATACATGTGTGAATACATAGACAAACATATAGTCACTAGTATGCCTCTACTTGACTAGCTCATTAATCAAAGATGGTTATGTTTCCTAACCATTGACATGTGTTGTCATTTGATTAATGGGATCACATCATTAGGAGAATGAGGTGATTGACATGACCCATCCCGTTAGCTTAGCACTTGATCGTTTAGTATTCTGCTATTGCTTCCTTCATGACTTATACATGTTCCTGTAACTATGAGAATTGTGTAACTCCCGTTTACCGGAGGAACACTTTGGGTACTACCAAACGTCACAACGTAACTGGGTGATTATAAAGGAGTACTACAGGTGTCTCCGAAGGTACATGTTGAGTTAGCATAATTCGAGATTAGGTTTTGTCACTCCGATTGTCGGAGAGGTATCTCTGGGCCCTCTCGGCAATGCTCATCACCTAAGCCTTGCAAGCATGTAACTAATGAGTTAGTTATAAGATGAAGTATTACAGAACGAGTAAAGAGACTTGTCGATAACGAGATTGAACTAGGTATTGGATACCGACGATCGAATCTCGGACAAGTAACATACCGATGACAAAGGGAACAACGTATGTTGTTATGCGGTTTGACCGATAAAGATCTTCGTAGAATATGTAGGAACCAATATGGGCATCCAGGTCCCGCTATTGGTTATTGACCAGAGATGTGTCTCAGTCATGTCTACATCGTTCTCGAACCGTAGGGTCCGCACGCTTAAGGTTTCGATGACAGTTATATTATGAGTTTATGTATTTTGATGTACCGAAGGTTGTTCGGAGTCCCGGATATGATTGCGGACATGACGAGGAGTCTCGAAATGGTCGAGACATAAAGATTGATATATTGGACGGATATATTTGGACACCGGAAAGGTTCCGGAGAAGTTTGGAGCCCCGGGAGGTTACCGGAACCCCCCGGGAGGTATATGGGCCTTATTGGGCCCATGTAGGAAGAAGAGAGAAGGAGCAAGGGAAGGGGGGCGCCCCCCCAAGCCCAATCCGAATTGGGGAGGGGGGCCGGCCCCCCCTTTCCTTTCTCCTTCCCCCTCTTCCTATTACTACTACTAGTACTACTTCCTAATACTAGTACTCTTTCCTTCCCCCTCCAAATAAGATAAGGAAAAGAGAGGGAAACCTACTTGGAGTAGGTTTCCCCCTCCTCATGGCGCGCCCCCCTAGGGCCGGCCACCTCCTCCCTCCCTCCTTTATATACGGGGGTAGGGGGCACCCTAGAACACACAAGTTGATCATTGATCGTTCCTTAGCCGTGTGCGGTGCCCCCCTCCACGATATTACACCTCGGTCATATTGTAGCGGTGCTTAGGCGAAGCCCTGCAACAGGAGAACATCAAGATCGTCACCACGCCGTCGTGCTGACGGAACTCCCCCTCGGCGCCTCTGCTGGATCGGAGATCGAGGGTGCGTCATCGAGCTGTACGCGTGTCAAGAACTCGGAGGTGCCGGAGTAACGGTACTTGGATCGGTTGAACCGGAGGACGTACGACTACTTCCTCTACGTTGCGTCAACGCTTCCGCTTCGGTCTACGAGGGTACGTAGACAACACTCTCCCCTCGTTGCTATATCATCACCATGATCTTGCATGTGCGTAGGAAATTTTTTGAAATTACTACGTTCCCCAACAGTGGCATCCGAGCCTAGGTTTTATGCGTTGATGTTATATGCACGAGTAGAACACAAGTGAGTTGTGGACGATATAAGTCATACTGCCTACCAGCATGTCATACTTTGGTTCAGCGGTATTGTGAGATGAAGCGGCCCGGACCGACATTACGCGTACGCTTACGCGAGACTGGTTTCACCGTTACGAGCACTCGTGCTTAAAGGTGGCTGGCGGGTGTCTGTCTCTCTCACTTTAGTTGAACCGAGTGTGGCTACGCCCGGTCCTTGTGAAGGTTAAAACGGAGTCTATTTGACAAACTATCGTTGTGGTTTTGATGCGTAGGTGAGATTGGTTCTTGCTTAAGCCCGTAGCAGCCACGTAAAATTTGCAACAACAAAGTAGAGGACGTCTAACTTGTTTTTGCAGGGCATGTTGTGATGTGATATGGCCAAGACATGATGCTATATTTTATTGTATGAGATGATCATGTTTTGTAACCGAAGTTATCGGCAACTGGCAGGAGCCATATGGTTGTCGCTTTATTGTATGAAATGCAAACGCCCTGTAATTGCTTTACTTTATCTCTAAGCGGTAGCGATAGTCGTAGAAGCAATAGATGGCGTAACGACAACGATGCTACGATGGAGATCAAGGTGTCGCGCCGGTGACGATGGTGATCACGACGGTGCTTCGAAGATGGAGATCACAAGCACAAGATGATGATGGCCATATCATATCACTTATATTGATTGCATGTGATGTTTATCCTTTATGCATCTTATCTTGCTTTGTTTGACGGTAGCATTTTAAGATGATCTCTCACTAATTATCAAGAAGTGTTCTCCCTGAGTATGCACCGTTGCAAAAGTTCTTCGTGCTGAGACACCACGTGATGATCGGGTGTGATAGGCTCTACGTTCAAATACAACGGGTGCAAAACAGTTGCACACGCGGAATACTCAGGTTATACTTGACGAGCCTAGCATATACAGATATGGCCTCGGAACACGGGGACCGAAAGGTCGAGCGTGAATCATATAGTAGATATGATCAACATAGAGATGTTCACCATTGAAACTACTCCATCTCACGTGATGATCGGACATGGTTTAGTTGATTTGGATCACGTAATCACTTAGATGACTAGAGAGATGTCTGTCTAAGTGGGAGTTCTTTAGTAATATGATTAATTGAACTTAAATTTATCATGAACTTAGTACCTGATAGTATTTTGCTTGTCTATGTTTGTATGTAGATAGATGGCTCGTGCTATTGTTCCGTTGAATTTTAATGCGTTCCTTGAGAAAGCAAAGTTGAAAGATGATGGTAGCAATTACACGGACTGGGTCCGTAACCTGAGGATTATCCTCATTGCTGCACAGAAGAGTTACGTCCTGGAAGCACCGCTGGGTGCCAGGCCTGCTGCTGATGCAACTGACGACGTTAAGAACGTCTGGCAGAGCAAAGCTGATGACTACTCTATAGTTCAGTGTGCCATGCTTTACGGCTTAGAACCGGGTCTTCAACGACGTTTTGAACGTCATGGGGCATATGAGATGTTCCAGGAGTTGAAGTTAATATTTCAAGCAAATGCCCGGATTGAGAGATATGAAGTCTCCAATAAGTTCTACAGCTGCAAGATGGAGGAGAATAGTTCTGTCAGTGAGCATATACTCAAAATGTCTGGGTATAATAATCACTTGATTCAACTGGGAGTTAATCTTCCGGATGATAGCGTCATTGACAGAATTCTCCAATCACTGCCACCAAGCTACAAGAGCTTTGTGATGAACTATAATATGCAAGGGATGAACAAGACTATTCCCGAGCTCTTCGCGATGCTGAAAGCCGCGGAGGTAGAAATCAAAAAGGAGCATCAAGTGTTGATGGTCAACAAGACCACTGGTTTCAAGAAAAGGGGCAAAGGGAAGAAGAAGGGGAACTTCAAAAGGAACGGCAAACAAGTTGCTGCTCAAGTGAAGAAACCCAAGTCTGGACCTAAGCCTGAAACTGAGTGCTTCTACTGCAAGCAGACTGGACACTGGAAGCGGAACTGCCCCAAGTATTTGGCGGATAAGAAGGATGGCAAAGTGAACAAAGGTATATGTGATATACATGTTATTGATGTGTACCTTACTAATGCTCGCAGTAGCACCTGGGTATTTGATACTGGTTCTGTTGCTAACATTTGCAACTCGAAACAGGGACTACGGATTAAGCGAAGATTAGCTAAGAACGAGGTGACGATGCGCGTGGGAAATGGTTCCAAAGTCGATGTGATCGCGGTCGGCACGCTACCTCTACATCTACCATCGGGATTAGTTTTAGACCTGAATAATTGTTATTTGGTGCCTGCGTTGAGCATGAACATTATATCTGGATCTTGTTTGATGCGAGACGGTTATTCATTTAAATCAGAGAATAATGGTTGTTCTATTTATATGAGTAATATCTTTTATGGTCATGCACCCTTGAAGAGTGGTCTATTTTTATTAAATCTCGATAGTAGTGATACACATATTCATAATGTTGAAGCCAAAAGATGCAGAGTTGATAATGATAGTGCAACATATTTGTGGCACTGCCGTTTAGGTCATATCGGTGTAAAACGCATGAAGAAACTCCATACTGATGGACTTCTGGAATCACTTGATTATGAATCACTTGGTACTTGCGAACCGTGCCTCATGGGCAAGATGACCAAAACACCGTTCTCCGGATCTATGGAGAGAGCAACAGATTTGTTGGAAATCATACATACAGATGTATGTGGTCCGATGAATGTTGAGGCTCGTGGCGGATATCGTTATTTCCTCACCTTCACAGATGATTTGAGCAGATATGGGTATATCTACTTGATGAAGCACAAGTCTGAAACATTTGAAAAGTTCAAAGAATTTCAGAGTGAAGTAGAAAATCATCGTAACAAGAAAATAAAGTTTCTACGATCTGATCGTGGAGGAGAATATTTGAGTTACGAGTTTGGTTTACATTTGAAACAATGTGGAATAGTTTCGCAACTCACGCCACCTGGAACACCACAGCGAAATGGTGTGTCCGAACGTCGTAATCGTACTTTACTTGATATGGTGCGATCTATGATGTCTCTTACCGATTTACCGCTATCGTTTTGGGGTTATGCTTTAGAGACGGCCGCATTCACGTTAAATAGGGCACCATCAAAATCCGTTGAGACGACGCCTTATGAACTGTGGTTTGGCAAGAAACCAAAGTTGTCGTTTCTCAAAGTTTGGGGCTGCGATGCTTATGTGAAGAAACTTCAACCAGATAAGCTCGAACCCAAATCGGAGAAATGTGTCTTCATAGGATACCCAAAGGAGACAATTGGGTACACCTTCTATCACAGATCTGAAGGCAAGATTTTCGTTGCTAAAATCGGATCCTTTCTAGAGAAGGAGTTTCTCTCGAAAGAAGTGAGTGGGAGGAAAGTAGAACTTGATGAGATAACTGTATCTACTCCCTTATTGGAAAGTAGTTCATCACAAGAACCGGTTCCTGTGACAACTACACCAATTAGTGAGGAAGC
This sequence comes from Triticum aestivum, assembly GCF_018294505.1. NCBI lineage: Eukaryota > Viridiplantae > Streptophyta > Magnoliopsida > Poales > Poaceae > Triticum > Triticum aestivum. The sequence continues at coordinate 339,794,818 of NC_057797.1, forward strand.
TAATGATATTGATCATGAAACTTCAGATCAAGTTTCTACTGAACCTCGTAGGTCTACCAGAGTAAGATCCGCACCAGAGTGGTACGGAAATCCTATTCTGGAAGTCATGTTACTAGACCATGATGAACCTACGAACTATGAGGAAGCGATGATGAGCCCAGATTCCGCAAAATGGCTAGAGGCCATGAAATCTGAGATAGGATCCATGTATGAAAACAAAGTATGGACTTTGGTTGACTTGCCCGATGATCGGCAAGCCATTGAGAATAAATGGATCTTTAAGAAGAAGACTGACGCTGATGGTAATGTTACTGTCTACAAAGCTCGACTTGTTGCAAAAGGTTTTCGACAAGTTCAAGGGGTTGACTACGATGAGACTTTCTCACCCGTAGCGATGCTTAAGTCTGTCCGAATCATGTTGGCTATTGCTGCATTTCATGATTATGAAATTTGGCAAATGGATGTCAAGACTGCATTCTTGAATGGATTTCTAGAAGAAGAGTTGTATATGATGCAACCTGAAGGTTTTGTTGATCCAAAAGTGCTGACAAAGTGTGCAAGCTCCAACGTTCCATTTATGGACTGGTGCAAGCATCTCGGAGTTGGAATAAACGTTTTGATAGTGTGATCAAAGCATATGGTTTTATACAGACTTTTGGAGAAGCCTGTATTTACAAGAAAGTGAGTGGGAGCTCTGTAGCATTTCTAGTTTTATATGTTGATGACATATTATTAATTGGAAATGATATAGAATTTCTGGATAGCATAAAGGGATACTTGAATAAAAGTTTTTCTATGAAAGACCTCGGTGAAGCTGCTTACATATTGGGCATCAAGATCTATAGAGATAGATCAAGACGCTTAATAGGACTTTCACAAAGTACATACCCTGACAAAATTTTGAAAAAAGTTCAAAATGGATCAGGCAAAGAAAGGATTCTTGCCTGTGCTACAAGGTGTAAAGTTGAGTCAAACTCAATGCCCGACCACAGCAGAAGATAGAGAGAAAATGAAAGATGTTCCCTATGCTTCAGCCATAGGCTCTATCATGTATGCAATGCTGTGTACCAGACCTGACGTATGCTTAGCAATAAGCTTGGCAGGTAGGTACCAAAGTAATCCAGGAGTGGATCACTGGACAGCGGTCAAGAACATCCTGAAATACCCAAAAAGGACTAAGGATATGTTTCTCCTATATGAAGGTGACAAAGAGCTAGTCGTAAATGGTTACGTCGATGCAAGCTTTGACACTGATCCGGACGATTCTAAATCGCAGACCGGATACGTGTTTTTATTAAACGATGGAGCTGTAAGTTGGTGCAGTTCTAAACAAAGCGTCGTGGCGGGATCTACATGTGAAGCGGAGTACATAGCTGCTTCTGAAGCAGCAACTTAAGGAGTCTGGATGAAGGAGTTCATTTCCGATCTAGGTGTCATACCTAGTGCATCAGGACCAATGAAGATCTTCTGTGACAATACTGGTGCAATTGCTTTGGCAAAGGAATCCAGATTTCACAAGAGGACCAAGCACATCAAGAGACGCTTCAATTCCATTCGGGATCAAGTCCAAGTGGGAGACATAGAGATTTGCAAGATACATACGGATCTGAATGTTGCAGACCCGTTGACTAAGCCTCTCTCACGAGCAAAACATGATCAGCACCAAGACTCCATGGGTGTTAGAATCATTACTATGTAATCTAGATTATTGACTCTAGTGCAAGTGGGAGACTGAAGGAAATATGCCCTAGAGGCAATAATAAAGTTATTATTTATTTCCTCATATCATGATAAATGTTTATTATTCATGCTAGAATTGTATTAACCGGAAACATGATACATGTGTGAATACATAGACAAACATATAGTCACTAGTATGCCTCTACTTGACTAGCTCATTAATCAAAGATGGTTATGTTTCCTAACCATTGACATGTGTTGTCATTTGATTAATGGGATCACATCATTAGGAGAATGAGGTGATTGACATGACCCATCCCGTTAGCTTAGCACTTGATCGTTTAGTATTCTGCTATTGCTTCCTTCATGACTTATACATGTTCCTGTAACTATGAGAATTGTGTAACTCCCGTTTACCGGAGGAACACTTTGGGTACTACCAAACGTCACAACGTAACTGGGTGATTATAAAGGAGTACTACAGGTGTCTCCGAAGGTACATGTTGAGTTAGCATAATTCGAGATTAGGTTTTGTCACTCCGATTGTCGGAGAGGTATCTCTGGGCCCTCTCGGCAATGCTCATCACCTAAGCCTTGCAAGCATGTAACTAATGAGTTAGTTATAAGATGAAGTATTACAGAACGAGTAAAGAGACTTGTCGATAACGAGATTGAACTAGGTATTGGATACCGACGATCGAATCTCGGACAAGTAACATACCGATGACAAAGGGAACAACGTATGTTGTTATGCGGTTTGACCGATAAAGATCTTCGTAGAATATGTAGGAACCAATATGGGCATCCAGGTCCCGCTATTGGTTATTGACCAGAGATGTGTCTCAGTCATGTCTACATCGTTCTCGAACCGTAGGGTCCGCACGCTTAAGGTTTCGATGACAGTTATATTATGAGTTTATGTATTTTGATGTACCGAAGGTTGTTCGGAGTCCCGGATATGATTACGGACATGACGAGGAGTCTCGAAATGGTCGAGACATAAAGATTGATATATTGGACGGATATATTTGGACACCGGAAAGGTTCCGGAGAAGTTTGGAGCCCCGGGAGGTTACCGGAACCCCCCGGGAGGTATATGGGCCTTATTGGGCCCATGTAGGAGGAAGAGAGAAGGAGCAAGGGAAGGGGGCGCGCCCCCCCAAGCCCAATCCGAATTGGGGAGGGGGGCCGGCCCCCCTTTCCTTTCTCCTTCCCCCTCTTCCTATTACTACTACTAGTACTACTTCCTAATACTAGTACTCTTTCCTTCCCCCTCCAAATAAGATAAGGAAAAGAGAGGGAAACCTACTTGGAGTAGGTTTCCCCCTCCTCATGGCGCGCCCCCCTAGGGCCGGCCACCTCCTCCCTCCCTCCTTTATATACGGGGGTAGGGGGGCACCCTAGAACACACAAGTTGATCATTGATCGTTCCTTAGCCGTGTGCGGTGCCCCCCTCCACGATATTACACCTCGGTCATATTGTAGCGGTGCTTAGGCGAAGCCCTGCAACAGGAGAACATCAAGATCGTCACCACGCCGTCGTGCTGACGGAACTCCCCCTCGGCGCCTCTGCTGGATCGGAGATCGAGGGTGCGTCATCGAGCTGTACGCGTGTCAAGAACTCGGAGGTGCCGGAGTAACGGTACTTGGATCGGTTGAACCGGAGGACGTACGACTACTTCCTCTACGTTGCGTCAACGCTTCCTCTTCGGTCTACGAGGGTACATAGACAACACTCTCCCCTCGTTGCTATATCATCACCATGATCTTGCATGTGCGTAGGAAATTTTTTGAAATTACTACGTTCCCCAACACCCGCGACTTCGACAACTCATACCTCAACCAGAGAATCACCAAGTACCGGCGACAAGTCAAGTTACAAGAAGACTTCAACAAGTGCAAGTCGTCCTCCTACTACAAGCAACTTCAAGTCGAAAGCTTCCTCATCATCTACTCCAACCGATGAGACCATCAAGAAAAGTTCAATCAAATGTTTCACATGCGAAGGCCGAGGCCACAAGTCCTACGAGTGCACCAACAAGCGAACCATGGTCTTCAACGACGATGGCACTTATGACTCCATGAGCGAAGGCGAAATGGAAGCCCTCGAGCAAGTCTCCATGCACAGCCAAGTGAACAATGAAGAAGAACAAGTCTTTTGTGATGAAGACTCAAGTCCCGCACTTGTTGTCTCCAAAGTCTTGACTCTCCAACATCACCAAGAAGAAGACCAATGATGCCACATATTCCACACCAAGGCCGGCATCAATGGCCGATCCGTCAAGGTCATCATCAATGGAGGGAGTTGTCATAATCTCGCAAGTGAAGAACTTTTCTCCAAGCTCCGATTGCCCAAGACAAAGCATCCACATCCATACAAAGTGCAATGGCTTAGTGACTCCGGCACTATCCAAGTCGAGCACCGAGTACAAGTCTCCTTCAGGATCGGCGCCTATGAAGACACCTTGGAGTGCGACGTCGTTCCAATGACCGTTTGTCATCTTTTCCTTGGACGGCCATGGCAATTCGATAGAGGAGTCGTACACAACGACCAAACGAACTACTACATCTTCAAGATGAAGGGCAAGGAGTACGTTCTCCGTCCAATGACGCCAATTCAAGTGATCACCGACAAGCAAGCCACCCATCGTGGAGACCATCGTGAGAGAGCGAGCCACCAAAAAGAGAGTGAGCGCCACAAGCCAAAATCGAGTGCCTCCACAATGAGCGAAAACAAGAACCTAATTCTATTTGCCACCAAACGTGAGATGAGAGAAGTGTGTGAGAACCCATCTAGTGTCCTACACTACGTCCTCGTGTGCAAGGACAATGCATCACAAACTAACACTTCTCACACTCTTCCTCTAGTGTTGTCTACTCTTTTGCAGGAATTTCAAGATGTTTTCCCCGATGAGCTACCTCCGGGACTACCTCCACTACGAGGTATTAAGCACCGCATCGACATCATCCCCGGAGCACCTCTCCCGAACAAAGCTCCCTACCACGTCAAGTTCTTGAGTTACTTTTGGAAGACCTTATGCGCCAAGCTCGGAATCAAGTTACTTTTCTCCTCGGCGTACCACCCTCAAACCGACGACCAAACGGAGGTGACGAACCGCACACTCTCCACTCTACTATGAGTCTTGATCAAGAAGAACATCAAGGAGTGGGAGGAGTGCCTACCAATCGTCGAGTTCGCCTACAACCGTGCAACACATTCGACTACCGGCAAGTCCCCTTTCGAAGTCGTCTATTGATTCAACCCATTGTCCCCATTGGACATTCTTCCTCTACCACTACAAGAGCGCATCAACATGGACGCAAGTGACCGAGTGAACCACCTCAAGAAGATGCATGAAGATACAAGGCACGCCTTAGAGCGCCAAGTACAACGACTCGCGACCAAGCGCAATGCCAACAAGTCCCCAATGGTGTTTCAACTAGGTGACCTAGTTTGGGTACATCTTTGGAAGGATCATTTCCCCAAGGAACGCAAGTCCAAGCTACTTCCAAGAGCCGATGGCCCATTCAAGGTACTCGCACGCTACAACGACAACGCCTACAAGGTCGACATCCCACGAGACAAGTACAATGTGAGCGACACATTCAATGTCAAAGACTTGGCCAAGTACCATGGTGATGAAGATCACGATCCGTGGACGGATCTCTCCCAAGGGGGGGAGATGATGCTGAGCATCCTTCCATCATCCCCATGGACTCTACACCGACACATCAAGCCCCACGTGGACCTATGACAAGAGCGAGAACACGTGCTTTGGAAACCAAGGTGAACTCCTTCCTACTTAGCTTGCATATGGATACGCATGGAACATTGTTACTACCTCACCAAGATATGCTATGTCTCATTAGGTACAAAGAGGAACACCACCAAGAGGCTCAGGAGCACCCCCAAGGAGAAGAGGAACCACCCCAAGGCCACGCAGACCAAGACGAAGTGCAACACCAGCAAAACTGGAAGTCCCAGGTGACCCCGTGCGCATGGGCCCCCGAGACCCCGTGCCGACGGGCTGTCCAGGAAGTTGGCGCTGGAGCACCCCGTGCGCACGGGCCTGTACCGTGCCCACGGGACCCCCGTGCGCACGGGCCCAACTTACCCCGTGCGCACGGGCCTCCCAGGATGGACGGCTGAGATCCCCAAACCGAGCCCCTCTTCATCTCTTTCGACCCCAAGATTATATAAACCGTACCTAGGGCTATGTTTAGGGTTAGCAAAGTATGAGATGAGATATTTGTGAGCTTTGCTCCTTCTACCTTCCCATTTGTGGAATCAAGACCCCTTTGGAAAGAATCCTAGTGGATTTCAAGACCTCCTCTAGGAGAAGACTATCTTCAAGACCTCATCTCCTAGGAGTGGGAAGAACTTTTCCATTGTATCTTTCCTTTGATTGTGCTTGTGACCTGTGGATCTTATTTTGCTATTCTAGTGGATGTGTGATCGGGGAATTGTTTGAGTGATTTGCTCTTTGTGTTCTTGTGAGTTTGCCCTTTTCCCCCTCCAAGTGTGAAAAAATCCCCCTATAGGATTTCATCCTATATCAGAGAAGTTTAGGTTCTGTTCAAAAAGTCATCTCACATCACTTTTGGGCCAAGAGAAGATAGAGTCCAAGTCTCTCACGTTCTGGATTCAGATTCGAACTGCACAGACATACCTGACTCAAAACGTCAACAACTTTTTCATACGGACTCCAAATTGGGTGATTCTTTTTTTGTTGGAAAGTAGATTTCGTGCTCTTTCCAACCTAATTGGAATAGCCTTAAAATTCATCCGGAGCATTGAGATATCGTCGAAACAATCTGACGCTGCACCAGAATCCGAGACAAACAACAAGTCCAAAGGTGTTGCACCACCTCCACTTGGGCCCATGAGCCTTGTACGACCTAGGGTTAGTTTTAGGCTGCCTTGGGACGTCCTCCCACCTCCTTGTCTGCCACCCCTTGCTCCTATATAAGTAGATTCATCTAGTAGCTTTTTCCTTGGGATTTGTTTAGTTAAAAGTTAGCCAGTGCAACTTCGTGTACTTCGTTTGTGTCCAACGACCAGACCAAGACCGCTTATGGATCCCCACCATTATCAATACTTCATATATATTCAGATTGCTTTATCATATTCTTACTCGTTCTTAGATTGCTTGCAGGAATAGACCTTCGTGGTCAGGCTGACCGTGCTTCCGGCATCGTCAGTAACCTCAGGAGATTGGTTTACCGATTGCTAAGGCGCAACATCGTGCACGTTTGTAGTCGGATCGTCAAAGTCGTCTCCACCAAATCGATAATTATCATCTCATCAAAAGATCAGGACACCCTCGCCTCTATCACTAGTTATCTCCTATCTCTTCCCTTTTTCTCCTCACGCTACGCATGTCTTCACCTACCTCTTCTCTACATTATTTTGTGCACAGCCATGGTACTAATGGAAGAGGTGGCTGCCGCAGCAAACCCAGAAAGATACTTCGCCCGACGGTTGCTGGGACCATCGGTTGCCGGCGTTGAACCGTCGAGGTTCCGGTGCTGGGACCGGCGAACATCGGTGCTGCTGCCGTCTTCGCCGAGGGCACTGGACGCAGTAGGAGATGCGTTTTTTTGCTCCCAAACGACACGATGCTACAACTGGTGTTTTGTTTTGCTGCCACCATTGGAGATTTTTGCTGGAAATGTCGATAGTTTTTGCTGGAGATTTGCAACTTGCTGTCTTGTTTTGGTATATCCCGCATCGATTTTTGCTACAACCAGTAACAATTTTTGCTGGAAACCACTGATAGATTTTTTGGGATGCAACCGGTGGTGCGCCCGAGCCACCGCGGCGACAGGCGGTTGGAATCTATGATGCAATTTGCTGGAAGCGGTGAGTTGTTTTGCTGGAACCGACAACATCAGTTGTTGCGACGGGCAAGGTCAATTTTGCTGGAAGACGAGATGCGGCGGCAACCGAACTGGGAGCGGCATCATGATAGCTGCATCAGGGTACATTTTTTTACTGGAATCGGCATGTCGTTTTGCTGCTGCCGGCAAACTAGTGGTGTTTTATTTTTCTTGAGATTTTTCTTGCTGGGAAACACGGTGGCCGATGACGGCGAGGAGGGGAGGCGGCAACGGGCGGCTCAGGTCGCGGGCGAGCGTGGGAGGAGAGGGGACGAACGTGGCGGCTGGTTGCGGACTTCTTTTTTTAGATCCCGTGCGAAGGGAAGAATGAGAGAAAATTGGATCCAACGGTTGTCGTAGGTTAAATCGGATGGTAGTGCGACCGGCACGCCGGCACAGAGTACTGCCCTTAGAATAACATGACTTATTGTGAACTACTTGGACATGGACCTGAGTAGCGCAACATGAGGCAGCTGCACCGCATGCAGGGATGGAGCGAGATGGATCAGGGACTTGGTGTAATTGTTGCTTAATCTCTGCAAAGCATGCAGGATCGCATATATAGATGGATCTCCAACCTAACAACTTGAACAAACTTGGGAGGAGACAGTATTCAATCGTGTCTCTATCTTCTTAACCAACTTGATCTTTCTAAAACACAAGGAAACTTGAGAAACCACAAGCTAATCCGGTTAGGAAAGCAACTTAACTTTATTGAAGGCCCAAGGGACATATATATGTTACACATGACTTGAGGTGTAAGGAAACTAAACATAGACTAATAAGGACTCCTAAAGCAATAATATTAATTCCTAACCCCCTCCCCCCCTCAAATGCAAAGCGTATGCAACAACATTGCATTTTAAGAAGTGTAATACTAGAAAAAAAATTGATAATCCAATTCCGCGTCTTGAGAGTGTCATCGTAGCATGAAGAGTCTCCAAAACCCGTCGAGACGCCAAAGGGGATAACGAAGAGATGGAACATTAGAGAAAGACACCGCATCAATAGAAGATACAACAAAAGTATCAAGAGAAGATGGGTTGTCAAAAGAAGATGGCACATCAAGAGAATGAATCATGGCCCATGAAAATCGACGGCAAAAGAAGCTCGGCGGCAAGAGAATGGGCTTAGATTAACAATGCAAAGAGAGGCCACATAAATCCTATTGAAAGGACAATGACTAGAAAAAAGGCTGATGGACGAAAATTTGATGGGATCACATGACATGAGAAAACATAAATATCAATGGATTTGGTGGACGCAGCGGATATTATAGAAAAAGAGAAAACACATACTAGACGGAAAATCTAGCAGCGGAGGTACACATACTAGACGGAAAATCTAGCAGCGGAGGTGGAACTATTTCCATGGGTGACTAACAGCAAAACGTAGTAGCATGTAGTAGCACCACCACTGGCGGAGGGCTCCGGTGGGCAGGGTATGGCGTCCGCCATACCTTGATTTTCGGCCAAAAAAATTTATACCTACGTATCTATCACTTTTGTACTGCCTAGAAATCGACTGGAGCCTCGACCGCGGCCAGATGGGGCTCTGCATCGAGCGCCCACTAGTGTATACCTAGAGAAACAGAAAGAAACGAACGCCCGCACACACCAACGCCGCGACGCGAACGCGACCAACTCCACCCACCCAGACGCGACCAAACCTAGCGCGGCGGCGGCGGCTGGGCAGGTCGCGAGGTCCAGGCGGGCGCGACGACGGGGCAGTCGACGGCGTCAGCGGGCTGGGGGCTTGGAGGGCTGCTGCACAGCGGCGCCTGCAATGGCGGCTCCGGCGGCGCAGCAAGCGGTGGCTCCGGCGGCACGGGGGCTTCACCGGCGGCTCCAGCGGGCGACGACCACAGTCGGGGTCAGGGATTTTCCTGGTAATCCCTAGGGGCTAGGTCTGAACTCTGAACTTTGTTGGGGCATTGGCGTTTTATCTTGTGTCAGTTCTCCATGATCTGATGTTTCTGAACCAGAACTCCAGATTTGTTTATATTCATTCATGCTAGTGTATTTGTCCAGACTCCAGATTTAGAATTTAGAAATTAGATTATTATATACATGCAAGGAAATAAGATGCCCAACCGGCATTGTTCTGTCGAGATTGCCAGAAGATGGAAGGAAGGGGAAGGGACTAGCAAATTCAAAGAAAAGGGGAAGAGGTAATTTCTCATTTTTCTGAAATTTTGTAGCAGTTTTGAACAGCATCTTGAAGCCTTACATTCAAGCAGATTTTAGTGATATATGAATCTCGTCATTGCAGATTTGAAAAGGTATTTTGAAGTGATTAGTAGTGGCAGCAGCTCAAAAACGAATCCAAGCACCCACGAAAGTGTCAATATTTTGGCAAATGTCAATCATGAAGATCAAGTGACTTCCATGGAAGTAGATCGTGAAAATTTGATGCCAACCGAACAAAAGGAAGAACAAACTACAGATTCCGTCGAAGCTATAGTGGAAGAGAATGTTGAAGTTCACGGGGTTGAAGGTATAACTATTTTTAGTGAAGATTACATAAATGGTGATCCAGGACTACGCATTCCAATTGATAGTTTTGCCCCCAACATTAGAGATGATGTTAGATTTGCTTATATACAAATGGGTGCAACTCAACCAACTAGTTCCACTTTCCCCCCAAATAGAGATGGAAGATGCTTTCGGCCACAATGGTATAAGGACTTTGATTGGTTAGAATATAGTGTAACAACGCATAAGGCTTATTTCTTCTGTTGCTATCTTTTTAAGCATGACCGAATAGATGATAAATTTGGGCATGATGTCTTCTCCAAATTGGGTTTTGACTGTTGGAAAAATGCGGTTGCGGCATTTCGTAAACATGTTGGTGGGCCATGTAGCATCCACAATATATCAAAAACAACATGCGATGATTTTAAAAATCAAAGGGCAAGTGTGAAAAGTAAAGTTAAAACTTACAGCCAAGGTTCACTTGTCAAGTATGAAACTCGTGTGGATACATCACTGGGCACTGTAAGTTATCTAGCATTGCAAGGTGAACCATTTTATGGACATGATGAATCCAGTTCTTCTTTGAACAAGGGGAATTTTTTAGAGTTGCTTGATTGGGTCAAAGAAAGAATTCCAAAAGTGAAGGTTGCATTTGATGAGCTATGTCCTAAAAATGCCAAAATGATTTCCAGGACAATTCAAAAAGAACTTGTCAAACATTGTGCAACTGCAGTCACCAATGTAATCAAAGAAGAGATGGATGACTTTCTTTTCACTGTTCTTATTGATGAGTGTCGTGATATATCGGTGAAAGAACAAATGGCCGTGGTTGTCAGGTGCGTATTGAAGCATGTTAGGTGTCTATGTGTTTTTTCCTTTTGTTATATGTAGAGTGCGTTAACTAATTATCTATCTACTTCTACAGGTATTTGAGCAAAAAAGGAGAGACCGTTGAAAGCTTTTTAGCTATTAAGCATCTCATAGACACAACATCTGCCTCTTTGAAGAAGGCTTTGTTGGAGGTTTTTGCTAAACACGGTCTAGTTGTTGCAAGACTACGAGGGCAAGGATATGACGGGGCGTCTAATATGAGAGGAGAATTCAATGGACTTCAGAAGTTAATTCGAGATGAGAACCCATATGCTTTCTATATCCACTGCTTTGCCCACCAACTGCAGTTGGTAGTTGTTGCTATTTCGAGATGTTGCAAGGGTGTTGAAGATTTTTTTGAATATGTGACCATGATTGCCAATCTTAGTACTTCATCTTGCAAGAGGAAGGATAAATTGCTTGACAGGCAAAAAGAAGTTCTTTTGGATAAGATTGAGAGAGGTGAGATGCCCACACGAAGAGGGAAAATCAAGAAACATCGTTGGTCAGACCTGGAGACACAAGATGGGGATCTCATTACCCAACCTTATCTCGCATTGAATCAATGTGGGATGCAGTCATAGAAGATTTGGGCATTGTTGAGGATGATGTGCGTGTTCCATGTAGGGCAGGAGGTTTGGTTCATCAAATGGAGACTTTTAGCTTTGTGTTCATCCTGAAGATGATGCTAAAAATCCTTCGTATCACAAATGATTTATCTATTCTATTGCAAAAGAAGGATCAAAATGTTGTTCAGGTATGTGAATATGTGATGGATCATGTTAGATGTATTTTGTTCATGTAAGCATACATGCATCTAAAATTGTAATTCTCATTTTAGGCAATGTCATTGGTTACGGATGTGAGAACACGTTTGGTCAACTGGAGAAATGATGGTTGGGAGCCACTCTTAGAAGATGTCAAAGCCTTTTGCACCAAAAATGACATTCCAATACCAAGTATGGATGACATCTTTACAAAGTGGGGTAAATCAAGAAAAGGTGGACGGAACAATGTCACGACTGATCATTTTTTTTGTGCGGACACCTTCTATGCTGCTATAGACTCCATCACCATGGAGTTTGATCATCGTTTTAATGAGGTATCTTCAGAGCTGCTCCAAAACTTCTCTTGTCTTGACCCAAGAAATTCATTTTCTAGGTTCAACCTGAATAAGATCGCTAGGCTTACAGAGATTTATCATGATGACTTCTCTCACTATGAACGTGAACATATAGAAGATAACCTTGATCTATTCATTATCCTTATGAGAATAATTGAAGACTTTAGAGCTTGTCATGATATTGCAAGCCTAGCTAAAATGATGGTTGAACTTGAAAGGCATGTTATGTTTCCTATTGTTTATCGCCTCATTGAATTGGCATTGCTACTACCAGTAGCGACATCAACTGTTGGAAGGGCCTTCTCATCAATGAAAATCATTGAGCGAGTCTTGGATTAGGGGGTGTTCGGGTAGCCGAACTATACCTTCAGCCGGACTCCTAGACTATGAAGATACAAGATTGAAGACTTCGTCCCGTGTCCAGATGGGACTTTCCTTGGCGTGGAAGGCAAGCTTGGTGACGCGGATATTCTAGATCTCCTACCATTGTAACCGACTCTGTGTAACCCTAACCCTATCCGATGCCTATATAAACCGGAGGGTTGTAGTCCGTAGGACAGAATCAACTCCATACATAACAATCATACCATAGGCTAGCTTCTAGGGTTTAGCCTCCTTGATCTCGTGGTAGATCTACTCTTGTACTACCCATATCATCAATATTAATCAAGCAGGAGTAGGGTATTACCTCCATCAAGAGGGCCCGAACCTGGGTAAAACAAAGTGTCCCCTGTCTCCTGTTACCATCCGGCCTAGACGCACAGTTTGGGACCCCCTACCCGAGATCCGTCGGTTTTAACACCGACATTGGTGCTTCCATTGAGAGTTCCGCTGTGTGATCGACAAAAGGATCGATGGCTCGCCTGCAGATCAACTATGACTTCGGCATCTTCGTCACCAGTTCGACTGGTCACCTTGGTTCGACCAAGAATTGCGCCCCGTGTTCGGATCACCATGTTCGGACGAGGGCCTTCATCAAACATCAACTTCGATCTCTATCAAGATCACGGAGGAATCATCTATGGAGCTCGGGGGCTCAACGTCAACATTGCCCTCAAGCGACCGTGCTGTTTTTCTGGACAGCGAACTCGTATCTGCCACCACCACCTCTTCGAGTATCGCTTTGACGATCGCTTTGGTGGAATTGTGCGGAATTGAGTCTACAACAACCCTGGAAAATTTTGTCGAGTTCCGATGGAGGAATCTCTGGCAATCCACGATATACCATAGCCCTGTCAAATCTGGACGGGAATTTGGATGAGTTTAGGGCGTGGTGTCCAGCTTCTAGCCCGGACGTCCTTTGGAAGATCCAACCGTTGATCGGCTGCGGAATTCCTATATCTACCACCTCTCAAAATTTCGGCTCGATCCGACCGTCCAAACACCGGGAACCTTCCGATTAGTGCATCACTTTTCGGATCTGTTTTCTGCGCGAAAACGAATCCGACCCGAGTTCATCTTTTTTATGAACATGATTTCGGACATCCCTTTTAAAGGAAGTTTTGTATGGGATATTGTGTTTTGTTCCCGAACACATCCCACTAACTTTGAGATCTTTTGAACATGATCTTCGCTAGACACGTCGTCACTTTAGCCGAGCTCAACTTCTTTGGATCATCATCTCGGCAAGCCGAACAAGAGTCCGGCATCGCGAAGGATAAATCATCACCAACATCGCCGCCCCACGGATTACACGGAGCGGGCATACCGGCATCGCCGCACGGTCGCTTCATCAAGCCGGCATCGACCACGTCACGACCTGCATCGACAGGGCCGCACTATTGCTTCTTCAAGCTGGTGTCGATCACGCCGACCTACTTCAACTCATCGGCTGACATCGAGGCTTCGACATCTCGGCTGGACCGGGGGCTTCATCGTCTCTTTATCAACCTACTCCGGTAACGGGTGTGCGGATCAAGTCCCAATTTTGGGAATCACCTTCCTTCGTATTGCTACAACAAATAAACCAGGTGCTATTAATCCTAGTATTTTTTTGCTTGTTTGGGTTCAATTTTTCCCAAGGAATTATTACTCTGGTTTGTCCATCATATGTACACAGGTCTATCAAATGGTGGCTGCATTAACGAGGTCGCATGGTGGTCCGGTCAGCCTCCATACATAGTCTGGCGAATGCCGCATCCGGAACTCGGACCGACCTGTGAATTCAGGCTTTGCCACACCCTTACCGCATCACACCGACACCCTGCATCGACAATGACTTCGGCGCCAGACCATATTTCTTTTATAATTCACTTTGCATAAATTATTGATTATGCAACAATTTTTTATCATTATTACTATTATCTCCAGTTTGCACTATTTTTTGTGCACAGGAAAATGATCCGGGGACTTCGGCGTCATTCTGTCGGTCCGCATTGATCGTGCAATGTCACCATTTCGGAGTGCCGAGCTCTTTGCTCCGCCACCTCGGGACCGGCTTGGGGGATGGAACCTTGCCCCGCATCAAGCTCGGACCGCGTCATCAATACCGAACACATTAACCAGCTAAGTTGCCTTCATGCTCAAAGTTTTAAATTTTTAACTTGTGTTCGGTTCGACCAAGCATTATACTTTTTTGGAAAAAAGTTGCTTGTAAATTTTTTCGTTGTCCAAACTTTGTTTGTGACACACAAATTCAAGGACCCAATTCACTTGGGGGCTTCCTTTATGAAGCTTTTCCTCTTGCATGTGATTATACTTGTACGGCTTCGTTCCTTGTTCATGTATTATGCCACAATATGCACCATATTGACTTAAGCGATTTGCAAGCTGGGTTGCCTCGCTCCTGTGTTTACCCCTATGTTCCCGATTATTCGGCTAGGGAGTAAAGGGAGCACCTCTACGATTGTCACGATCGGGTCACCCGAGCGGACCTCAGACTGGGTGAAGCCGAAAGCTAGCGCTCTTATAGTTATTCAATGATGGTCGGCACACAACGGAACTCATGAGTACAAAAAATCTATTGCACAAGTCTCATAATAACAATGAGCACCGAAGAAAGGTATCGGTGGGGGTACTATTTTCTTTGAAGATGCTTCTTACTCTTCGCAGTAATATAGCATAAGTTCCCTGAGCGCGCTTTGTCTGTTACAGCCTTATGGCCTGGTTGCCTGGTTATTGGAAACACCGTCGATATTCTCGACCGATGGAGTACATAACACTTTTCGGTCCTTAACCGAAGAGGGAGAAGCCGACAGTCGGTTAAGACGCGTTTAAAGTTCGGTTGAACATAGATATGATATAAGTACTTCGGTACATGAAATCATTCTTTCACCCAAGTCACTTGGGGGCTCTTAAATTTATATGAGCTATTTTATAGTAAATGTGTTTTCTTCTTGGTCGTTGCAAAGTCTTTTTCTATCGCTCCTTTTTCGACGTGAGTGTGTGCTCAATAGCCAGCCGTAGGCTGACCCGCTTAAAGTCTTGAGATCGGATGTGTAATATTAAAGCATGACAGAAGCACTCTTTTTTTTCTCTAAGACCAATTTTCGGATTGGCACCGAACACTTGATATTGTTCGGACGTCATGTTTTTACTGACGTTTCGTGGTTTTCCAAGCTTTTTTTGGCACTTTTAAACTATTTGTGCTTTTCTAGCATTAGTCTCGCAGTGCAACGCCGGACACCTTTAGGGATTCGGCAAAAACATTCTCAGATATTGCTATATATGCATCGGTTTCGAATTGTGTCTTCGGTCAATAGTTGGGTTGCCCGGCTCCTGCACTTGCTTCCTATGTTCCGTTTTGTTCGGCTAGGCATGCAAAGGGAGAACCACTGCGATTGTGCTTCCAGCTCACATGGTTAAGCACCTTAGTGGAGAAAGCCGAAAACTGACTGTCACAATAAGCGTAAACTGGTCAGTGATCCGATGACTATACGGGCCATTCATAACATTGGCCGAAGTGTTTACGGCTTGACCTCGACTGTCGCCGAACACTACCGGGGGCTATTAACTGGCCTCCCAAACTAAATCCTCGATATTTTGCTCCTACATTAGAGCTGAGGTTTAATGATCATGCTTAGCATGACAACCCAAAGAAAGGAACCGATAGCGGGACTATTTTCTTTGGAATACATTTCTTCTGTTAAACAGTAATATAACATATCTCTCCGCGTATCTTTGTTTATAAAACCGTATGGCCAGATTGCCTTGTTTGTCGTAAATCTTTGCCCTCATAAAGGCTTTATAAAGTAGGACAAACACTCCTCGGCTACTGGCCAAGGAGGTGGAAGCCGATGGTTGGTCAACAAAGTTTTGTACAATGCGGATCCGAGCATTAATGACATAAAGTACTTGGATACATAGAGTCATTACACATAATTTGTGATTTTACTATGGATATTGATCCTTAATTCGGCCACCCGTGCCCGCATTAAGGCTCGGGGGCTACTGGGCTTCGGGCTTATTATTTACAAATATTAAAGGGGCACATTGATCCCCTGATCTGGTGTTACCACCCGACCAGTGTCTCGGGGGCTACTGCATTGCTTGTCCAATGCAGAAAATTTTATGTGCAATATAGTTTCCGAAGAGATTTTGATCCTCAGGTTGGTCGGCCGCACCCAACCTGAGTCTCGAGGACTGAGCACGCCGCTTTTAGTGTCCTGAAGTATTCTGCCGAGCTAGGACTTGATCCTCAGGTCGATTTTGCAAATCAACCTGAGTCTCAGCGGCTACTGGGATCAACGGTCTTATGTCATCCTTCATGTGCATCTCGGGTTTTAGACCGATACACACCTTGAGGGCTACTGGCTATATATGTTGGCAGAGAATAAATTGCACTAATATAAAATATTGACAAAAAATCGGCCCACATTCGGGGTGGTGCACCATCTCGGAAGCAGCCCGGCATAAAGCTCGGGCGCTAGTGGCTGGCTCCATAGAGGGCATTTCCGGCATTAAGCTCGGCTAAACTCCTTTAAAACTTCTTTGAACCAAGGTGATTTACGACACCTCGGATACAGTCCAGTGTTGGATCTCGGATACATAGTCCGGCGTTGGAGCTCGGATACATTCCGACATTAGAGCTGGGAAGTGCGGACTTGGGCGCTGGAGCTCGAGTACGCGGAAAATGGATAGGCAAAGGAGGAAGAAGGCGTAGGTGAAAGGGTGGATTCTTATCCCCTTATATGGGCGGACGCAACTACGTGTCCCCACCAGCCTGGTAAAACTTGCTTATCTCCAAGCGCCGTAATCAATGGCGCGGTTAGGGTTACCCACGTCCGTATTGATGAGAATCCCGTAAAAAGGGCATACGATCTCTGCTTTGACAAGACGTGCCAAGGAAACCGCCTCGCAAAACATGCTGAGGTGGAAAAGTAAAAACGATTCGAGTAAAGGACTTGGCCGTAGTGTGATAGCACGCTGCGGAATACGTCAGCAGAGTTGATTTGTGTCAATATTATTCTCTCTATGGCAATATGTGGAAACTTATTTTGCAGAACCGGACACTACTATTGGTGTTTACAATCTTCTATGAAGGACTTGGAGGAGGAACCCGCCTTGCAATGCCGAAGACAATTTGCGCGCCGGACTTGTCGTCATTGAAGCCTGGTTCAGGGGCTACTGAGGGAGTCTTGGATTAAGGGGTGTTCGGGTAGCCGGACTATACCTTCAGCCGGACTCCTGGACTATGAAGATACAAGATTGAAGACTTCGTCCCGTGTCCGGATGGGACTTTCCTTGGCATGGAAGGCAAGCTTGGCGACGCGGATATTCTAGATCTCCTACCATTGTAACCGACTCTGTGTAACCCTAACCCTATCCGGTGCCTATATAAACCGGAGGGTTGTAGTCCGTAGGACAGAATCAACTCCATACACAACAATCATACCATAGGCTAGCTTCTAGGGTTTAGCCTCCTTGATCTCGTGGTAGATCTACTCTTGTACTACCCATATCATCAATATTAATCAAGCAGGAGTAGGGTATTACCTCCATCGAGAGGGCCCGAACCTGGGTAAAACAAAGTGTCCCCTATCTCCTGTTACCATCCGGCCTAGACGCACAGTTCGGGACCCCCTACCCGAGATCCGCCGGTTTTCACACCGACAATCATCAAGACTGAGTTGCGCAGCAAGATGACCGATGGTTGGCTTAATGACTTGATGGTTTGTTATATTGAGCGAGAGATCTTCAAAAGTATCGATCTTGGTAAAATTAAGCAAGACTTTCAGAATGAGGGTAGGGCATTGCCATTGCCTGGGTCTTCTAGACGCCATTGAAAGCTTCATTATCGGTATGTTTTAGGTTGTTTTCCTATTGAAATATGCCTACATTTTCAGTGTATTTCATGTTGAGTTGTAATGTGTATTGACTCTTTCGATTTGCATCAAAATAATTCTTTCCTTAAGACTTCGCCACACCTTAATTTTTTTCCGACCTCCGCATCTGAGCACCACGTAGCAGCATCACGTAGCAGGAGATAGCAACAACCACACACACGGAAGCAAAAGCAGGAGGAGAGGAACACACCTGCACGGCTGCATGAGCGGCTGCACACAGGAACACGCACGACTGATGAATCGGGACGGTGGTCCTCACGTGGCAGCGACGGTCTTCGCGGAAGGGCCGATCGTCCCAGCGGCAGACTTGGAGAGCAGCCAGTGGGAGCGCAGCTGGCGTGGGAGACATGCACGGGGGCGCTGTTGACCAGGGCGGGGGTGCCGTTGACCAGGGCGGTGGCGATGGTCAAGGTGATGGGATCCAGACTCCAGAATGATGGCATTGACCAAGACGGCAGGGCACGTGAAGTGGGAGGGAGGGGAGCGCGAAACGGCCAGAGGAAGATGGCGGCATCGCGGGAGGAGGCAGCGTCTGGCTGAGAGGAGGTTGGCGGCGACGCAAAATTGGATCTGCACAAGTTGCGCGTGCTAAAAAATAACCTAAGCTCTAATACCATGTTAGAAAAGCAACTTAATTTTATTAAAGGCCCAAGAGGCATATATATATTACACATGACTTGACTTGAGGTGTAAGAAAACTAAATATAGACTAACTAGATGATGCCCCGTGCGTTGTTGCGGGACTTTATGCTAAAATTAATTGTTTTGAGCATTATTACACTTAAAGTGACACTCTGCACAAAAAGACTTCTTTTTTTAGAAAAAGATGCTGAGTTGAGAAGGTTGGGGAAGTAATGTTAAAAGTTGTACTGATGTATAAAGATTAACCATCCAAATTTTTTCACAATTAGTGAGAAAAATGGTAGTATTGCACTATTGCAGAACTACTATAATTGTATTACTGTTCCATAATTATTTGTCTAACAATTTGGAAGAGCCGAAAAAATTACTAAAGCAGGCTCTCCCTAGAGGTAAGTATTATATGAACTTCTGATAGAGGCAAAGGTGTCCCGATGTTTCGATGAGATGGTGGCTATCGTTTCTGTGGGAGTCGACCTTGACGATCCGACTACGAACGTGCGAGATGTCGTGCCTTAGCAATTTCTAAACCAACTTCCGAGGGGTTATTGACCATGCCGAAGCACAATCAACCTGACCACGAGGGTCTGTTTCCTGCGAGTAAACGACGAACAAGCAAGAAACTGAGATTGCAATCTGGATATTGCGAATATAAGATGAAAGCTTTATTGATCAAGGTGGGGTTCTGTGACGTCTTGGTCTGGTCATTGGACACAAACGAAGTACGCGAAGTTGCAACTATGGCGAACTTTTAATCTAAACAAAACCCGAAGTCTAAACGATGCCCTAAGGGCTGTATGTATGGAGAAGAGAGGGGGAATTTCGTGGCCCTTGGCGGAGGGGTCCGAAACCAAACCTAACTCTTGTTTCCCCACACATACGGACTCTAAAAACAGCCTATACTTAAGTACTTCGAAAATACATGGGCCTGGCTGTCACGCCCTCGATGCGGCTATATCTCCCACGTGTCGAAGCACGACTTAGAGGCATAACCACATTGAAAGCAATGTCGCAAGTGAGGTAATCTTCACACAACCCATGTAATACATAAGGGAAAGAGATACATAGTTGGCTTACAATCGCCACTTCACCCAATTACAAGAATAAAGCATTACATCATCCAAGTACAATCAAGGTCCGACTACGGAACCAAAATAAAAGAAGAACCCCAAATGCGACAAAGGTCCCCAATCGACCCCAACTGGGCTCCACTATTGATCAACTAGAACGAAAACAACACAAGGACAAGATCTTCATCGAGCTCCTCCTGAGCTTGGTTGCGTCACCTTCTCGGTTCAACGGCACCTGCAAACGAGTTTTGGAAGTATCTGTGAGCCACGGGGACTCGCAATCTCGCACCCTCGCGATCAAGACTATTTAAGCTTATGGGTAAGGTAAAAGGTATGAGGTGGAGCTGCAGCAAGCGACTGCATATATGGTGGTTAACATACGGAAATGAGAGCGAGAAGAGAAGGCAAAGCACGGTCGATAAAAGTATGATCAAGAAGTGATCCTAAACAACCTACGTCAAGCATAACTCCAACACCGTGTTCGCTTCTCGGACTCCACCGGAAAGAGACCATCACGGTTACACACACTGTTGATTCATTTTAATTAAGTTAAGGTTCAAGTTATCTACAACCGGACATTAACAAATTCCCATCTGCCCATAACCGCGGGCATGGTTTTCGAATGTTCAAATCCCTGCAGGGGTGTCCCAACTTAGCCCATGACAAGCTCTCACGGTCAACGAAGGAATAGACCTCCTCCCGTGACATTCCGATCAGACTCGGTATCTCGGTACAACAAGACATTTCGACAGGGTAAAACTAAACCAGCAACACCGCCCGAATGTGCCGACAAATCCCGATAGGAGCTGCACATATCTCTTTCTCAGGGCACATTCAGATTGTCCTAGGTACGGGTAGGCCAGTCCAGAGTTGCCCCTGGTGGTCACCGGCAGCTGACAGGTTGGACCAACACTCAGAGGAGCACTGGCCCGGGGGGGGGGGGTAAAATAATGATGACCCTTGAGTCCGTGAAACCCAAGGGAAAAAAAGGCTAGGTGACGAATGGTAAAACCAATGTTGGGCATTGCTGGAAGAGCTTTATGTAAGGCGTAAGGCGAACTGTCAAGGGGTTCCCATTATAGCCCTACCGCGTAAGAAACGCAAAATCCGGGAACATAACACCGATATGACGGAAACTAGGGCGGCAAGAGTGGAACAAAACACCAGGCATAAGGCCGAGCCTTCCACCCTTTACCAAGTATATAGATGCATTAATTAAATAAGATATATAGTGATATCCCAACAAGTAAACATGTTCCAACAAGGAACAACATCTACATGTTCCAACAAGGAACAAACTTGAATCTTCACCTGCAACTAACAACGCTATAAGAGGGGCTGAGCAAAGCGGTAACATAGCCAATCAACGGTTTGCTAGGACAAGGTGGGTTAGAGGCTTGGTTCAACAATATAGGAGGCATGATAAGCAAGTGGTAGGTATCGCAGCATAGGCATAGCAAAAGAGCGAGCAACTAAGCAAGCAAAGATAGAAGTGATTTCGAGGGTATGATCATCTTGCCTGAAATCCCGCAAGGAAGAAGAACGAGTCCATGAAGAAGACAAACGGATGTAGTCGAACGAATCCTCACAACACGATGTTAACGGAACCAACCCGAAGAAGCAAACACCAGAAAGAAGCAAACAACATAGTAAACAACCACCACATAGGCATGGCATGATGCGCAAACAAGAATGATGCATGTCCGGTTTAAAGAGGGCATGGCATGGCAAAGTGCAACAACCAACACTACAAATTAAGTGGAGCTCAATATGCAACGAGTTGCATATTGACTGAGCACCACATCAATTATTTAGTTCGATCTCGTTTCTGTACCCAACAATATTAAATGTTGTTAAACATGGCAAGAGGGTGAAGCAAAAGAAAACTACCCATCTAGTCAAGTTTAAATGAGGCCGGAAGCAACGAACAACATTTCCTGAAACTCCTCATGAGCATACTTTGGTTATGGTACTGTTCTGCCCTAAATCAAATTTTACAGTTGTTAAACATGCAAAGCAAGTACACCATGATAAACTAGGCAAAATTCTACCCCATATACATATAAAGTTTATTTAAATCCGAGCTACGGTTATTTAGTTATGAATTAAAGCATTTTAGCAAGTTATTTAAGCAAATTTAAACAAACAGCATTTTAAACATTTTAAACATGGGTGAAAGTGACATATTATGAAACTAGATGCAATTCTAAGCAAGTTTCATATATAATTTATTTAGATCCGATGCACGGTTGTGGAGTTATTAAATGCATGAAGTTTAGGGGGCTTTATGTCAAACAGCAATCCTGTGGAAATTAGCTAAAATACCCTGCGGAAAAAACACATCTCAGGCCGAAACTGGCCCGAACTGGGCTGCACAGGAGCAAACATAAGATGGGCTTCCTCACATCGGGCTCCAGGGAGCCGGGCCTTGGCGCTGGGCCACGCACGTCCTGCCTCGCTTCGATCTACCTGGTCAACGCGCGGTCGAGTGCTGTTCGTCCTGATGCAGAGGAGACGGTGTGCCGGTGCGATGCAGAGGAGGCAGCAGCCGGCGGGACGTGGGGAGATCGGCCGGATCCTTCGAGGGAGAGGGCCCGGACTGGCCTGAACGGGTCGGGGAAGAGCCGTACTTGCCAGATCTCGCGAGGGTTGGAGCAAGGCGCGACTGCAGGGGGGCGATGAAGACCTTGGTGCACCATGGCTCGATGAAGGTCTCACGGCAATGATCTTCGGTGAAAATAGGGGTAACGGGGCGATGGCGGATGTTGGAGGCACGGCTGGGTCAACTCTAGCGCTCGGGCAAGTCCCGCAGGCAGCAGAGGGAGTGAGCGCGGGATGAGCGGGCTCCTGCTCGTTGTAGAGGAACTTGCAGTAGTGTCCGCCGTGAATGAAGAAGACGGCCGGCAACACTGCAGAACCAGGCGGGGATGGGCACGAAGGTAACGATAGCAACGCGGTCGTCGAGCAGGGGAGGCCATGGCATGGTGCTTGCCTCCTGCAGCTTCCTGGAGAGGATAGAGCGCAAGTGAGAGAGGAAACAAAGGAAAGGGAGATATAGGGGAGGAGAGGAGCTGGACGAGGCCGGTCCTGGTCGTCGGCACTGCGGCCGCGAGCTGGTGGAGGCCCTCAGATATTGCTGCGACTGAACGGGGAGGCAAGGGGGTCGGGCGCGGCTGCGCTGGTCTCCGGTGAAGCCGGTCGAAGTCAGCGACCTCAGGCAGGGGAGCTCTGCTCCTGGATCGAGAGAGTGGGCGTGGGAAGGATGGATCGGAGGGGATGCACTGGTTGGGCGAGGGGATCGAGGAGGATCGGGCGAGGCGATCCCGAGGTGGGAGGCGACCCGGTGGCGGCGGTGGAGGGACAAATCTCCTAGATTTTAGGGTTGGGCTATATGTATACATTAAGTGGATTAGATTAGGGGCTACCTCATCCCTACGATCGTAATCGTACGGTCGCGAATAAAATAGTTAGGGAGCCCAACTAACAAAACGGAGATATTTTGTAGATGTTTGGGGATGATCCGGATCCAACGGTGACGACTGCCCGGGTCGGGTCCGGGACAGCTTTCGGGCGCGCGCGCGAGGAGGGTCGCGGGCTGACGAGAGAGGTTAGGTAGGGCTTGGCGGTAGGTAGTGAGCTGTGTAGACGGTCTCGAGCTGAGAGAAGAGAAGAGAGGGAGGCCCGACGGCTGTTTCCAGAGACCGAAAACGTCCGACGTTAGACCAACTATAATGTCGCTATAGTTATCCGTTAGGCTATCAAACGAACTCCGAATGCGATGAAACTTGGCAGGCGGCCTACCTACAACATAACAACACCACATGCCAACTTTCAACCCATTCCGAGAACATTTTTCGGCCACTTATAAAATAATATTTCGGACGTGCCGCGGGCGCGTGCAAGTGTGGTTGGGCTCAGAACGGACAACGGAAGGAACGAGGAGACCGGGACGGATGCAAGTTTTGAAAACATGATGATGCAATGCACATGATGACATGATGAAATGCAACACGCAAGCAAATGACATGACAACGACAGCGAATAATTGAACGACACCTGGCACATCGGTCTCGGGGCGTCACACTGGCCCAATAGTAAGGTGACGCAGCACCTAGAATAGCCTCTGGACGAAATTTATGAAGTGGCATCTTGTATATTTCGTCCCATGCTTCATGCACTCATTATGGTGGCTTCAGAGTCCTGGAATCATCACTTGTAACTCCATTCTTGTTCCCCTTGCGCATGCCATCATCTCCATGCTTGAACTTGCTCCAAGGTTCATCTTTCTTGTCCAAGCTAGGTCCTTCATTTGTAAGCAAAACAAATGTTACCAAGAAACGAAAGTACCTGAAAATTCAATTGGCGTGCGCGAGCTCTAGTAATTGGTCCAGTATGTATAACAGCAGGGGTTGTGGGTGTAACAATGGTATTGATGTCCTCATCAACTTCTGAAGGTCACCCGATGTGGCTGATATGTGATATCGTCCATATCTTCTAGCTCCAATTATCAGTTTCTCTGCAGCTACAAAAGCCATAAAAAATTCTGGGGAAGAAGTACCACTTAGTCAATAGTACTACAAAAGAGCTACAGAGAAACACGAACTGCAGCCTGAAGTTCTGAACAAAACGCAGTTTTCTTTTCTTAGTCATCTTACATCGTACATCCTTGTGTATACAAATTTATGCAATGAGGACTGAATGGAGCATACCAAAAGTATAAGAACAATCACTGAACCTATTGACATCAGACACCAATGCCAAGTGTAGTAGCAGAGTTATACTCTGATCTTGGTTTTCTATGCAATCAGGTATAAAGGGAAGTAACAAACCCATGCAAGGACACTCTTTGAAATACATAATATCTGCAACATTGGAAACACATTTGAACAAAAAAGAGGTTTAAAGATGATAATAGTAAGATGGTCTTTTAGATAATGACTTAAAGGTTCACAAGAATTTGAGAAGCTCAGAGTGTTTGTGCATACAAAAGCAATAAATCATTACTTGTGTAGATTGGAAACAATAGTGTTAATACAAAGATTTGAAACAAAGAAGCCTTTCAATGATAACACTTGCATGTTATACACATGAAAGCAGTGCATCAGAATCAGCATAGCTATAGTTGAATGTAAAAGGAATAAATTTGGATGTTGGATCAATGTATGTGTGGTTATCTTGCTCCCTGAGCTGAACAACTATTCTTATTTTTGGTATATCGTCAAAATGCAAGTAATTCATTCACTATCTTCTAGAACAAAATTACTATAGGAGACAAAAAAGTATTACCACATAGATAAAAACTTGTAGAGAAAGGTCACCTTCTTTAACTGAATTTAAAATCGACCAATGCAGCAAAGCCAGCAACCACTAACCTGCAAAAGTCTCAAGAACAACCAAATTAACATTACTAAGATGTGTACTAATGGATAGCAGTATAGCACAAATGAAAAGCCAGACGAAAGAATTCAATCAAGAACTATGTATGCGTGTAATGTCAATATGAAGCGTAAGTAAACTGACCTAAACCACATTGTCACTTGAAAAGCAAACTGACTGATGCACTTCTATAAATTAAGGGGTATTTAACCGGGTTGTACATACTACATAAAAGATACTATATTGGAATCCTAATAGGAAGGCTTGTTTCAAATTGCCAAGGAACAAAATAATTCAATAGAGGATCTGATTATGTGTTTGTACATAGTAAGATGAGGATGTAATCATTCACAGCCAGCAAGTCAACCCAATGTCACGTTCCACCTGTACCGAAAAAAACACGGATGCAAAAAACATTAGTGCCTCTTGGAAACACAATTGGCTTTGCCTTACTCATTGGACCAGAAAACCAACAACACCGGCACACACACAAATAGGAGATAATCTGTGAAGAAAACACACATGTAGGATTGGATCGCATCAGCCTGGGCTAGGCATGGATGGAGGGAGGCGGGAACGAAGGACAAACAGGGGTACTGAAACCCTATATCAGCACCGGATTGGATCGAATCGGCCTAGGCTAGGCTTGGACGGAGGGAGGCTGGCATGAAGGCAACTTACGTGTTCAGAACCTTCAGATGCATCATGTAGTACTCGAAGTTGTGCTCAGGCTTTGGCCATCGAGGATGTTATGAGCATGTGGACGCCCCTCTGCATAAAGTCCCACCCATCCTCCAGATCGATTGTCTTCCAATCCTTCCTTTGCCCCGCAAGCCGCCATGGCCGCCGATTCTCATCCCGATGACAGACGCAAACCCAGTTCTAGCTCTACCTAGCTTCTCCACTTCCTTTACCATTGAAACCAATGCTTGTGCAACGGGCGTGGGTGCGGTCCTGACGCAGAATGGCCATCTAGTAGACTATTTGAGTAAAGCACTTGGTATCTAGAACAGCAAGCTATCAATATATGAAAAAGAGTTTTTAGCCGTGATTATGGCCATTGATCGTTGGCGCACATATCTGCAACGAGGACCTTTTGTGATTCTTACTGATCACAAGTCCTTATGCACCTTAACTAAACAACAATTGGGCATTGATTTGCAGCGAAAAGCAATGGCTAAATTGATGGGTTTGCAATTTCTGTTTCGCTATAGGTGTGGAGTGGAAAATGGTGCAGTTGATTCTCTCTCTCGGGTTGGGCATAAAATGGGATGTCAAACGTTGTCAGTCTGTCAACCTGATTGGATTCTGGATGTTACCCGTACTTATGAATTAATGTTGTTGCGCAAGATTTACTCGCCCAGCTTGCCATTCATTCTCCTAATGAGAAGGGTTTTTCTCTGGATAGTGGCCTTATTAAATACAAAGGTCGTATCTACATAGGTGCAAATTTAGCATTGCAAACTCAGTTAATTGATGCCCTCCATAACATCCCAATTGGTGGTCATTCGGGGATTCAGGCTACATACCAACGCTTATGCAAGCTATATTACTGGGTCGGTATGAAAGCCGCTGTTGAAAACTTTGTACACAAGTGTCAAGTTCGTCAACAGGCTAAACCTTTGCACACGAGTCCGGCTGGTCTTCTTTAGCCCTTGCCTATCCCACATGATAGAGGCAAAGGTGTCCCGTCTTTCGATGAGATGGTGGCTATCGTTTTGGAGGAGGTCGACTTTGACAATCCGACTACGAACGTGCCAGGACGTCGCGCCTTAGCAATCGCTAAACCAACTCCGAGAGGTTATTGACCATGCCGGAGCATGATCAACCTGACCACGAAGGTCTGTATCCTGCAGGCAAACAAAGAACAAGCAAGAAACTGAGATTGCAATCTGGATATTGCGAATATAAGATGAAAGCTTTATTGATCAAGGTGGGGTTTTGTGACGCCTTTGTCTGGTCGTTGAACACAAACGAAGTACGCGAAGTTGCAGCTATGGTAGCAAACTTTAATCTAAACAAAACCCAAAGTCTAAACGATGCCCTAAGAGCTGTATATATGGAGGAAGAGGGGGGGGGGGGATTTTGTGGCCCTTGGAGGAGGGGTCCGAAACCAACCCTAACTCTTGTTTCCCCACACATACGGACTCTAAAAACAGCCTATACTTAAGTATTTCGAAAATACATGGGCCTGGCCCAATAATAAGGTGACGCATCACCTAAAATAGCCTCTGGACGAAATTTATGAAGTGGCATGTTGTATATTTCGTCCAAGGCTTCATGCACTCCTTATGGTGGCTTCAAAGTCCTGAAATCATCACTTGTAACTCCGTTCTTGATCCCCTTGCGCATGCCATCATCTCCATGCTTGAACTTGTTCTAAGGTTCATCTTTCTGGTCCAAGCTAGGCCCTTCATTTGTAATCAAAACAAATGTATCCAATTTAGGCAGCATCATATTCTCATGAACATTAGAATCGTTACGAAGAAACGAAAGTACCTGATAATTCAATTGACGTGCGTGAGCTCTAGTAATTGGTCCAGTATGTATAGCGGCAGGGGCTGTGGGTGTAACAATGTTATTGATGTCCTCATCATCCTCCCCTTCTTGAAATGAAGTCGCCCTCGACGAAAGTTCATCGTCCTTACCCAAATAAGGCTTCAAATCAGCAATGTTAAAAGTGGGACTAACCCCAAAATCTGCAGGCAGCTCAAGTTTATATGCATAATCATTTATTTTCTCTAACACCTTAAAAGGACCATCAACACGTGGCATTAGCTATGATTTGCACAAATTAGGAAATCTATCCTTACGCAAATGTAACCAAACAAGATCTCCAGGTGCAAACACAACATGTTTTCTACCCTTATCTCCAGCAATTTTATATTTAGCATTCATACGCTCAATGTTTTCCTTAGTTAACTCATGCACTTTTAAAATCAATTCAGCATGTTCTTTAGCATCAAAATTAACCTTCTCCGAAGATGGAAGAGGCAACAAATCAATAGGTGCACGAGGTAGGAAACATACACAATTTCAAAAGGGCACATCTTAGTAGTAGAATGCAATGAACGATTATAAGCAAATTCAATATGAGGCAAGCATTCTTCCCACATTTTCTTGTTATTCTTCAAAACAGCCCTAAGTATAGTAGACAATGTTCTTTTGACTACTTCAGTTTGTCCATCAGTTTGGGGGTGACAAGTAGTACTAAAAAGCAGTTTAGTCCCCAACTTAGCCCATAAACATCTCCAAAAGTGGCTAAGAAATTTAGTATCACGATCTGAAACAATAGTACTTGGCACACCATGTAAGCGAATAATTTCACGAAAGAACAAATCAGCAACATTAACAACATCATCGCTTTTATGACATGGTATAAAGTGTGCCATTTTTGAGAACCTATCCATGACAACAAATATGCTATCCCTCCCCTTCTTTGTTCGAGGTAAACCTAAAACAAAGTGCATAGATATATCCTCCCAAGGAACACTAGGTACAGGCAAAGGCATATATAAACCATGAGGATTGAGTCGTGACTTAGCTTTTTGACATGTACTGCAGTGAGCAACAAAACACTCAACATCCCGTCTCATCTTTGGCCAGAAGAAATGTGTAGCAAGTATATTCTCCATGTTCTTGACGCCAAAGTGTCCCATTAATCCTCCTCCATGCGCCTCCTGCAACAACAAAAGATGAATGGAGCTAGCTGCAATGCATAGCTTGTTAGCACGAAACACAAATCCATCGTTAAGAACGAACTTGTTCCAAGTTCTCCCTTCCTTACAATTCTGCAATACATCTTTAAATTCAGCATCATGCATATATTGCTCTTTGATGGTCTCCAAACCAAATATTTTAAAGTCAAGTTGTGAAAGCATAGCATAACGACGAGACAATGCATCAGCAATAACATTTTCTTTATCCTTCTTGTGTTTAATGGCATAAGGAAAAGTCTCAATGAATTCAACCAATTTAGCATGTCTATGGTTCAGTTTTGCTTGACTTTTAATGTGTTTCAAAGATTCATGATCAGAATGTATAACAAATTCCTTGGGCCATAAATAATGTTGCCATGTTTCTAAGGTCCGAACAAGAGCATATAATTCTTTATCATAAGTAGAATAGTTCAGACGAGGCCCACTCATTTTTTTAGAAAAGTATGCAACATGTTTGCCATCTTGTAATAACACACCTCCTAATCCAATTCCACTAGCATCACATTCAATCTCAAAAGTCTTATTAAAATCAGGAAGTCGGAGTAAAGGAGCATGTGTCAACTTATCTTTCAATACCGTGAAGGCTTCTTCCTATGCGGTACCCCAAACAAAAGGCACATCCTTCTTTGTAAGCTCGTTGAGAGGTGCAGCAATGGTGCTGAAATCTCTCACAAAACGCCTATAGAAACCAGCAAGGCCAAGGAAACTCCTCACTTGTGTGTCCGTTTGGGCTGCGGCCAACTCTCAATAGCTTCAATCTTGGCTTTATCAACTTCAATTCCCTGTGGAGTAACAACATAGCCAAGAAAAGATACTCAGTCGGTGCAAAAGGTGCACTTTCCAAGGTTACCAAACAAACGTGCATGACGTAGAGCAATAAATTCAGCACGTAAATGTTCCAAATGTTCCTCCAAAGATTTGCTATAAATCAATATGTCATCAAAGTAAACTACCACAAATCGTCCAATGAAAGCACGTAAAACTTCGTTCATTAACCTCATGAAAGTACTAGGTGCATTAGTTAACCCAAAAGGCATGACTAACCACTCATATAATCCAAACTTAGTTTTAAATGTTGTTTTCCATTCATCTCCCAATTTCATAAGAATTTGATGGTATCCACTATGCAAATCAACTTTGGAGAATATTGTAGAGCCACTCAATTCATCAAGCATATCATCTAGCCTAGGAAAAGGATGACGATAACGAATAGTAATATTATTAATGCCTCTACAATCAACGCACATACGTGATGTACCATCCTTTTTCGGCACTAAAATGATAGGAACAGCACAAAGACTAAGGGATTCGAGTATATAACCTTTGTCGAGCAGTTCTTGTACTTGACGCATAATCTCCTTCGTCTCCTCTGGATTGGTACGGTATGGTGCACGGTTGGGTAATGATGCACCAGGAATTAAGTCAATTTGATGCTCAATCCCTCGAACAGGTGGTAATCCCGGTGGCACATCTTGTGGAAAGACGTTAGCGAACTCCTGCAAAATGTTAGTGACAGCAGGAGGCAAAGAGGAAGGCACGTCCTCGAATGAAAATAATGCCTCTTTGCACACAAAAGCATAGCAAACAGATTTGCTAAACTCTAAATCATCAATATCAGATTTGGTGGCAAGTAAACATGCACTTTTCAATTTAATTTCAGAAGCAACACTAGATGGTTTGTTATTAGGCTGCATTTGTTGCTCAAATTCTTTTGCCACAATCTGATTTTCACTTTTATTTTTCTCCTGTTTTGCTTTATTAGCTCTATTAATATCATCTTTCAAAATGGACTCAGGAGTCATAGGAAGCAAAGTAATATGTTTATCCTTATGAACAAGACTATACTGATTGTTTCTACCATGGTGTACAAATTTTTTATCAAATTGCCATGGTCTACCAAGTAATAAGGAACATGCTTGCATAGGTACCACATCACAATCAACATAATCAGCATATGTAGAGATACTAAAATGCACATGAACAGTATGTGTTACCTTAACCTTGCCGCTATTGTTGAACCATTAGATGTAGTAAGGATGTGGATGTGGTCTTGTGGTGAGAGATAACTTCTCCACCATCTCCATGCTAGCCAAGTTATTGCAGCTCCCTCTATCTATGATGACGTGAACAAAACATTCCTTCACAACTCCCTTTGTATGGAACAAATTATGCCTCTGATTTTGCTCAGCTTGTGTAACCTGCACACTCAAAACACGTTGAGCAACTAAACATTCATACCTGCCAGCATCTTCAGCAGCCATATATTGTGTCTCATGATCAGAATCCCCTCCACCGTGTTCTTCATGTGTAATAAGAGCCAAAGTATCCTCATCATAGTCACTAGCGGACTCATACCCACCATCCTCAGTAGCAATCATCACACGCTGAGATTGGCATTCTCTCGCAAAATGTCCTCTTCCCTTACAACGACGACAAATAATATCACTTGTGTGCCCTGTTGATTCCATGGAAGAAGAAGAGCTCTGCGCAGGCCCGACAGGTGTGCTCTTGGCAGATAGTGGTGGTTGTGCCTGCTTTCTTGTGTCACGGCTAGAGGTGGCACCTGATGGAGGTGCTGGTGAAGTGGAAGTAGAGGATGCATGTGGTGTCCATGATGAAGATCGACCTGCAGAAATGTTAGTTCGCGCCAATGCCTGTCGATCCTGCACTTCACGTTCAGCTTTACAAGCAATATGGAATAAACGAGTGATATTAGTATACTCCTTATACACTAGAATGGTCTGAATCTATCTATTTAATCCACCCATAAAACGTGCAAGCATAGCTTTATTCTCCTCAACAATACCACATCTAACCATGCCAGTTTGTAATTCCTGATAATATTCTTCTATAGAATTTTTTCCTTGTCTTAAGCGCTGCAATTTCTGAAGTAATTCACGTTGATAATATGGTGGAACCCAACGAGTACGCATAGCAGTTTTCAAAGCAGCCCAAGTAGCTGGAATAGGATATAATCTACAATGTCCAGACCACCAAACACATGCAAAGCTAGTGAAAGCACAAACAGCAGCAGGAACACGTCTCTCCTCAGGATATTGTAAACATGTAAATCATTGTTCAGTTTCTAACTCCCAAGTAAGATATATATCAGGAACATATCTACCCTCAAATGGTGGAATATTCAATTTTAGTTTAGGAAGATGGTCATGTACCTCAGGTGGTGGTACAGCCCTACCGTTGCGATGATATGCATGAGGACGACCTGGTGGTGGTGGTCCTGGTGGTTGCACGTAGTTCTGATTTTGATCAACCTCATCCTCGTAATGGTCCTCCATCTCCGCAGTAGCAGCAGGAGCGATAGAAGCACCAACAGTAGGTACAGCAGCACCAGAAGTTTGACCAGGCTCAATGGGAATGCGTTGTGCTCGTCCCACTTGATTTGGAAGACGATGTTGTTGTTGTTGTAGAGGTCTGACAGGTGCAGCGGGCGGTGGAAGACGCGCGAGCAATTCATTAAACTTGTTATCGAGCTTTGTTTCGAATGCCTTCTCAATGCCATCTATCTTCTCCATAGCCTCTTCAAATCTATTTAGCACATCTTCCACCTGTCCACTCATCATTTGCTGAAACGTATCATGTAACTCTTTGTTCGTCATGTTCTCCCAGTCAATCGTGTCGGGTTGTGATCCTGCCATGGTTAGCAACAATAGAAACACACAAGAATATGATCCTACAGACTACTAGAAAATGGCGGTGTCACAAATCCGTCAAGCAAATCTCAAATTCTTACCAGTTCTTACCCAGCAGCAGGCGGTGATCGGCAACCGTGGTAGTCAAAACTCTCAAAGCTTGGATAGAGCGATTACCAGGGAGAGTCAAACGCACGAGGTAGATGTATGTGGAGCTGGGAAGGCTTATAATATGGTAGCAAAAGGGGTCAGCAGTAATCAATTCAGATATGCAGAGTTGAATAAACACTCAACGATGGTACTGTGCTGGTCCTAGGCTAGACCGTACCAGAGACGCGAGCCTAGAACACTAATAAAATCACGGCGCTGCACGTAAACAAGGGAGGAGCACACTTTGAATTTTTTTTCACTTTTTTTGCACTTTTTTCTTCTTTTTTTGCTCCGCAACAATTTTTTCGAAGAAGTCTACAAATGTCCTAAAAACTGCCTAGCCAGAATTGTTTTCGATTTTTTTTCTTTGAGTTTGGAACTATTTTTCTTCTGCGGATGGCTCGGAAGTTGGGGAGTCCTACTCTGTCACGACTCGGAGTACCGCGTGCTCTGGAAATCGAAAACAAAGCAACAATTACTGGACTCGGACTGGTGGCGGAGATGAAACTGGTGGAATCTCGGAGTGGTGGCGGCGATGAATCTGGTGGAAATCGGACTGGTGGCGGATATATGTTGCAGGTGGACTCGGATTGGCGTGATGGCGGCGGATGTGTGGTGGCGTATATGAACTCGGATTGGTGGTGAATATGTGGTGGTGAATATGGCAGCGACGATTAAGTTGGTGTGGTGGTGGTATATGTCAGCAGCGATGATGATGATGCGGTGGTGATATATGGCAGCGGCGATGTGACAACCTGTGAACAGAACTCGAAACTCTAAAGGACTAGAGGCTAAGACCAGCAACTTGACACGACGATGCAACCACAAATTCAACAAAGTGAATACAGAAAAGATTATGGAAAGGCTCAGATTGGTTTGGACAGGATGAACTAACCCTAATTTTTTTGGCTTTTTCATGGACTATAGGTATGAAGAGCAGACTCGATCTAAACTACGAAAAACTGTAAAATCTCACCGAGCAACCTGGAAATCTGATACCATTTGATAGAGGTAAAGGTGTCCCGTCTTTCGATGTGATGGTGGCTATCATTTTGGAGGAAGTCAACTTTGATGATCCGACTACGAACGTGCGAGGACGTCGCGCCTTAGCAATCGCTAAACCAACTCCGGGAGGTTATTGACCACGCCAGAGCACGATCAACCTGACCACGAAGGTCTGTTTCCTGCAGGCAAACGAAGAACAAGCAAGAAACTGAGATTGCAATCTGGATATTGTGAATATAAGATGAAAGCTTTATTGATCAAGGTCGGGTTCTGTGACGCCTTTGTCTGGTCGTTGAACACAAACGAAGTACGCGAAGTTGCAGCTATAGCGAACTTTAATCTAAACAAGACCCAAAGTCTAAACGACGCCCTAAGGGCTGTATATATGGAGGAAGAGGGGGGGATTTCGTGGCCCTTGGAGGAGGGGTCCAAAACCAACCCTAACTCTTGTTTCCCCACACATACGGACTCTAAAAACAGCCTATACTTAAGTATTTCGAAAATACATGGGCTTGGCCCAATAATAATGTGACGCAGCACCTAAAATAGCCTCTGGACGAAATTTATGAAGTGGCATCTTGTATATTTCGTCCAAGGCTTCATGCACTCCTTATGGTGGCTTCAAAGTCCTGAAATCATCACTTGTAACTCCGTTCTTGATCCCCTTGCGCATTCCATCATCTCCATGCTTGAACTTGTTCCAAGGTTCATCTTTCTTGTCCAAGCTAGGCCCTTCATTTGTAAGCAAAACAAATATATCCAATTTAGGCAGCATCATATTCTCACGAACATGAGAATCGTTACCAAGAAATGAAAGTACTTGATAATTCAATTGACGTGCGCGAGCTCTAGTAATTGGTCTAGTATGTATAGCAGCAGGGGCTGTGGGTGTAACAATGGTATTGATGTCCTCATCACCACAACAACCATGGGAGGATCTTACTATGGACTTTATCGAGAGTTTACCATTGTCGGAAGGTTATAACACTATATTGGTGGTGGTTTACCGGTTCACTAAATATGCCCATTTTCTACCCCTTCGACATCCTTTCACTGCAAGTTCTGTAGCAAAAGTGTTCTTGGATTCTATTGTCAAACTTCATGGAGTCCCTCACTCAATCATCTCTAGTCATGATAAGATTTTCACCAGTGCCATGTGGCGTGACATCTTCAAGGCTGTGGGTTCCAAGCTCAGTTATAGCACCGCTTATCACCCTCAAACCGATGGTCAGAGCGAGCGGGTGAATCAATGTGTCGAACAATATCTTTGTTGTGCTGTTCATGACCAACCTGGCAAATGGAGGTCATGGTTGCCCATGGCTGAATTCTGGTACAATTCCAGTTTTCATACTTCTACTGGATGCTCTCCTTTCAAAGCTCTCTATGGTACAAATCCTAACTTTGGTGGCATGCCTAATGTTTCGTTGGCTGTTGAGCATCTTCCATCTGGTTTGGCCCTCCCTTCATAGGATCATATTGAGCAGTTGCGTGCCCATCTACTCCGTGCACAAGAGCATATGAAGAAACAAGCTGATAAACATCGTTCTGAGAAGGTGTTTCAGGTGGGTGATTCTATGCTCTTGAAGCTGCAACCATATGCTCAGTCTTCCATTGTCAATCGTCCCTGCCCTAAATTGGCTTTCAAATATTTCGGGACTTTCAAGATTGCTACTCGTATTGGTGCGGTGGCTTATCGCCTAATTCTTCTGGAGGGTTGTCAAGTTCACCCGGTGTTTCATGTTTCCCAGTTGAAAGAATTCAATCCAAGTTTTGCTCCTAATTTTCAATCTCTGCCACCTCCACATGTGTTCCATGATTGTTCAGCTCATTCGTGCATCATTGTGCAATGAAGGATCATTCAAAAAGGTAACGAACCTGTTGTTCAAATCCTTGTGCAGTGGTCATCGTTGTGGAAGGAGTGTGCCACCTGGGAGGACTATTATGTTCTTCGCCGTCGTTTTCCAACTGCTCCTATTTGGGACGATGATCATACTGAAGGAGGGGCAAATGTCATGCCTTCTCCCATTGGAACTTAGAAGCCTAACACTCAAGAAACGGATCCCGTCAGCCGTGATCCATTTGACAACTAACGGGTTCAGAGGTGCACCAAGGCAGGGTATGTGTGTGTGTGTGGGGCCAGCGTGCCAGCGTGTAAGGCGAGTGCGTGTACCTGTATGCCTATAGATAAGGACCAAAAACCTGTATTGGGCAAAAAAGAAAATGAATGGAAACTAAATTCTGCATCTCATCCCCCGTTTCCCTCTATTTCTCATCCCCTCCGATGATTCTCATAGTGGGATACTATAGACATGATGCGAATCTCAGCACCAGACTCGCTAGTGATTGCCCCCAGGCTCCTTCGCCCGAGGACGTCGAGTCCTGCAGCCTCGATCAGGACCAAGCATGTCACGAACTCTGGGCCCCGGCCCACGAAGCGGTGGAGGACCCCCCCAATGTCGACGAGGGCGACGAGGGCCTCATGCATGGGGAGAGCTCAACACGTTGGCTGGGGGAGGTGGGGCCCAGTACGACCGCGATGCGACTGGTGAAGTCTTTGGGGTAACCTTCGAGGGCATCGACGCGAACCTGCAGCGCGGCGGTGTGGCGGCGGAGCGGGACAAAGGCGTCGTAGAGGTGGAAGGCGTCTTCGTTGCCAAAGTCTCGGGGCAGAAGGAGGCAGAAAACAATGATGTCAGCATCAGCGCTTACGGTGGAGTCGGATGCGGTGGAATTAGAGGTGGAGCCAGAGGCACAGGCGGCGTGCAGCACGAAGTGGGGTTTTACCCCGGCCATTTTGTGTGTGGTGGTCACCGAGGTCGGCGGAGGAAGAGAATTAAGTTTTTTCTTTGGAAACCTTCCTAAGAGCATCTCCAGCCGCGCCCCCAACAAGCCCTCCCAAGGCGATTTTTCTGCGCCGACGCCCAAAAATCGGCCCAGTTGCGTCCAGGAGTCCATTTTTTGTCGGTTTGGTCCGAAATTGGCGCCGGCGGACCCAGGCCGAACCCGGTGCGCAGGGGGGCTCCTGGGGCGCCGGGGCGAGCGGTTTTGGCACGAAAGAGCCCCGGGCCCGCCGAGTCAGTGTCACGCGCCTCGTCTTCTCTCAGAACGCCTCGATTTCCCGCGGGGAATCAATGCAACCTTGCCATTGATTCCTCATGGGCGGCGCGGCGACGCCTCCCCTCCCGCCACGCGTACACACGGCGCAGGGCTAAAAAACCGGCGCCTCCCCTCGTCTCTGGCCACACCAGCCCGAGCCCAAACCAGCCACTGAGCTCTGCCTCTCTCCCCGTCCGCTGCCGAGCTCTACCTCTCTTCCCATCCGCCGCCTCCCCTTCCCTCTCTCCCCAAGCCCAAAGAGATGCTTGAACGCTTCCCTGACGACACGGCGACGGCCAACGGCTTCGGCCGCCGCTCGCTCCACGAGTGGGAGGCCTACATCTTCTTCGAGGCCAACGTCCCGGCGCAGCCAGACATGCGCATCGGGCCGACGGGGTGGAGGCTCACTGGCTCAGCAACGGGGGCCCATCCCCCGGTGCCTGACGTTGACGCGCGCCCTGGCATCTTCTCCACCAAGGTCGACCACGTGCGGGCGTCCCTGACGGAGGAGGAGTGCGCCCTCCCCCAGTACGCCGCCGACAACCACGCGTCGTGGCCGGCATACTTCCAGCGCCGACAGGCACAGCGGCTGGCTTCCACCAACAAGGCACCGGTGGTGGGGGCACGAAGAATAGTGAGGGGCGCCGCCTATGGTGGGGTGCCCTCGGCCGCACCCTCCACGTGGTACTTCAGTACCTCGAGGGTGGAAATGACCCGCCGCTGGCATACCCTGTCGCCCCCCCCCGCCGGAGCGCTGGGCAATGGATGCCCAGAAGGTTCGGCTCCTCCTCTCAGTCCTCCTCCCGCTCCTCCTCCCATTCCTTTGGCTCGCCAGCGCTGCTCGGCGTCAAGGCCGAGCCCGCAACGGAGACACTGCTCGGCCAGCGCACCCGCAGCGCCGGCATCGTCATCAATGAGGGCGACAGGCGCGCCCCCTCCTCATCTCCTCCGCGCTACATCAAGACAAAGACGGAGCCGGGCCTCGCCGCCAAGAAGACGGAGCCGGGGCTCCCCGCCGTGACGCCCGGGCTCACCGGCGGCGTCAAGGAGGAGCTCAGACACGACGGCCCTGAAGTGGGCGTGTGAAGACTGGGCACACACGGAGCTGGAGCGCCAGCGCCTCGCCTACGAGCGGTTCGACGCTCGGCGCCATGGCTGGGACGAGGGAGGCGTCGTCGTCCTCGACGACAGCAACGATGACGTGCCGCCGCCATCAGTCTGCCAGGGCGACGCCGGGTAGGTGTCCAGCAGGGGCGGCCACGTCAAGGAGGAGAAGGCCGCCGCCGCCGAGGACGAGGATAGTGGCGACGTCGGCGACTTCGCCGTG
The DNA here is from genome assembly GCF_018294505.1 of Triticum aestivum. Lineage (NCBI taxonomy): Eukaryota > Viridiplantae > Streptophyta > Magnoliopsida > Poales > Poaceae > Triticum > Triticum aestivum. The sequence goes on from NC_057797.1 coordinate 339,833,161, forward strand.
CTCAGCGACCTCTTCGCCCCTTAGTTGGTTTTTTAAATAACTTATGTAAACGTCGAACATGTCGAATATATGTCAAGTTTGCCGAACTTTAGCCAAACGTTTTGTCCAATTTGCCGAACTTTGCCAAATTCCTTTCTTAAAAAAACCCGCGTCTGGGGGCGACCCTAGGGCCAGTGGCTGGGAACCCGCTCGCCCCCACGCTGATTTTAGCGTTGGTTCGCCCCCAGGTGGCGATTTTACTCGTCCCCTGGGGGGCCAACATCTCCAGCCGCACCTTTTGGGGGTTGCTGGCACTTCTTTTTTTACCGTGGGTACAATTAGATTTTCAACCGCCACCTCAAGTTGGCCCCACACGCTAGTTTTTGAAACCAAAAACGTCCAAATTTCGTACAAAATGACATAAGTTTGGAGAAAATTCAGGCATTTTCATTGATATTTGTACAAACTTAAAACATAATTGCAAAACTAAACTAAATCTACTACGCCGCCGCCGCCGCCGAGCCTTCTACATGCCTAGGAGCCTGTAGAAGTTCGTGAAGTCATCATCGTCGACGTTGTTGCCATCTTCGTCCTTCACGCCGCCGCCGTCCTTGCTGCGGCCATGCCCTGGGTCACCGTGGTGGACGGGGTTGGACGACCCGGACACCTCCTCGTCGCTGTCGTCGAGGATGACACCCTCGCCCTCCTCGTGGCCACGGCGCCGAGCGGCAGTCTCCTCAAGGGCGCGACGTTGGCACTCCATCTCCTCGCGTACGTAGTCGTCCCGTGCCCACTTCAGGGAAGGCTTGGAGAGTGCGGCCGGGGGCTTCCCACCACTATCGGTGGCCCTTGGAGTTTGTGTCGTCCCCGTGTTGTGGGAGCGTCGTTCGTCGAGCGGAGCTAGTCAGCGTGGTGGTGTTCGAAGTAAGCCATCGAGAGGGTGGTGCTGGCAGGGGTGTGCCGGCGTTCTGGGAACGGGGGTCCCAAGACTTGCCTATCTGCGGCCTGCGGCGTGGCTAAGCCAACAGGCCGTACGGCCCATCTTCACCAACAAAGCATCCAAGACCCTCGCGAGGGGCCAAGCCACGCGAGGAGGACGATGCAAGACCTCCTCTGGAGTGGCCTAGCGAGGTAGGCTCACGAGGAGCGGAGATATCACGGCGAGGCGAACCTCACAAGGCTCCCATGACGTGAGCCATGATGATCGACACCAGGCGGGCGCCAGCGCAGCAGCGTCCTTGTTTCCCCTTTGGTGCAAAGGAGGCAAGCGCAGTCACGGAGTACCGAGGCCTCAGGTAAAGGTTGCTATTTCGGTGCAACAAGACCAAGACCATGGACTGCAAGATGGAGGTCATCATGGAGCCCAAGGCGGCGTCACCACCAGAGCTTTGTGCAGGCGAAGACCGCTTTTTTCAGGATAGCTTGTACTAGCTGTCCCCCTTCAAATTAGCCCGCCATTGTTGGCTCCCTTCCCGCTCGATATTTGGAAAGAGGACCAGGGCCTCTATAAATAGGACTAGCCACCACCATAAAAGGGGAGAGAGATCATCAGATCCAGAGAGACACACAAGTCCGAAAGCACAAGAACACGAGGCTGTTCTTCCCTTGTATTATTCATCATCAGTCAAAGAGGCAATCCACCACCATGACACTGCAGTAGGGTATTACACCACAACGGTGGCCCGAACCAGTATAAACCCCGTGTCTTTATGTGTTGCTAGTTCATCGAGTTCGTCCGCAAGATCTAGCGAGCTAGAGCGTTGATCGGCAGGAGGGAAAGACTTCGCGCGCACCCCAGTGTTCGAACCTTAAGGGTTACCCGGAGCCCCACATCCGACATTTGGCTCGCCAGGTAGGGGTGCGCCGGGGCTTCTCTCCACCAACCAGCGCCCCATGCCGCCGCACTACGCTCCCATGGCAGGTGCCCCGCCACCAACCTCTACGGTCAACACCAGTAGCAGGGAGTATGAGTACCAAGCCCTGGCCCCCGCCCTGTGGCGAGTGCAGTGGCCGGCTAAGTTCAGGACGGAGATGCCGCCGTGTTACGATGGCGCGGCAGACTCGGCGCCGTTCCTGCTAGCATACGAGGAGGTCGTCCTCGAAGCTAGAGGCAACGACAAGATCATGGCAAACTTGTTCCCCCTGGCCCTCGCCGGCGAGCCGCGCGCTTGGCTACTCAACCTCCCAAGATCCACGGTGACGTCCTGGGGGGAACTCCGCGACCTCTTCACTGCGCGCTACGCGGCGCCGGCACACCACGTAGTCGCGACACTACTGGGTGGCTCCCAAGCACCTCCTTTAGATCGCCACGTCAAGCCTTTCTTTCGTCAGATTGGAGCAGCCTGCAAGCGCCCGGGGACTCCGCCGGGTTGGGCCGCGCCAGAGGCCGACCTCACCTTCGACTCGGAAGACCACCCTGGCTCCACCGCCGGCTCAGGGATGCTCCCGATGCTCTGTACGCCCACCATCTGCAACGTGGCCATCACCAAGACCCTCATCGACGGCGGCGTCGGCCTCAACTTGCTCTCTGTGGAAGCCTTCAGCCTTCTTCATGTGCGGCGCGTGCGGCTCGGCCTCAGCAAGCCCTTCACAGGAGTGGGTGGTGGAGCTGCTCACCCTTTGGGGCAGATCCGCCTCCCTGTCACCTTTGGCACGTGAGACAACTATCGCATGAGCTGGTGGACTTTGGCATCGCCCGCATCGGTCTCCCGTACAATGCCATACCGGGTACCCGGCTCTCGCTCAGTTCATGGCGGCGACTCACCCGGCCTACAACCTCATGAAGATGCCAGGGAGCAAGGGCGTCCTCACCATCTAGGGGGACACTATGGAGGCCGTGATGGCGCTCAGGCTCGCCTTCAAGACCGTGGCAGCAGCACAACTAGCCGGCAGTGGTGCGCCAGAGGCCAAGGAGACCGAGCCCACCAAGAAAAAGCAGCTGTTCACCCAAGACAAGGCGGAGACCAATCAGGTGCTGGTCAATGAGGACGGGTCTTCAGGAGCCACCTTCACCATAGGAACCGGCCTTGACCCGGGACAAGAAGAAGCTTTGGTGAGGTTTTTGCGCGCGAACAAGGAGATATTCGCGTGGGAGCCCAATCAACTGGTAGGGGTCCCGAGAGAGGTAATCCGGCATCATCTAAAGGTGTGCCCCAATGTACGCCCCGTGAAGCAGTGAGCAAGACGGCAGTCCACTAAGAAGCATGCCTTCATCGTACAAGAGACACACAAGCTGGAGGCGGCAGGTACCATCCGAGAAGTTCGATACACCGAATGGCTAGCAAACCCCGTTGTAGTACCGAAGAAAGGTGGGAAGGAACGGATGTGCATCGACTTCACCAACCTCAACAAAGCCTGCCCCCAAGATCTGTTCCCCCTTCCGTGCATCGATCAAATCATCGACTCCACCGCCGAGTGCGATTTGTTGTGTTTCCTGGATGCGCTCTCTGGATACCATCAGATCACAATGGCTGTGGAGGATGTGGAGAAGACGGCCTTCTTGACACCATGTGGAGTGTACTGCTACACCTGCATGCCTTTCGGCCTTCGCAACACGGGTGCAACCTTTCAATGGCTGATGCACATCGCCTTGGGGCGGCAGCTCGGTAGGAGCACAGAGGCCTACATTGATGACATAGTGGTCAAATCTTGCGAGGCGAAGATGTTGATTCAAGACTTGGAGGAGACCTTTGAGAGTTTCGCCGGGTGGACTTGAGGCTTAACCCGAAGAAGTGTGTGTTTGGCGTCCCATCTGGCAAGTTGCTAGGGTTTCTCGTATCCCATAGAGGGATCGAGGCGAACCTGGAGAAGATCAAGGCCATCGAAGACATGAGCCCACCACAGACCCTCAAGGAGATGCAAAAGCTGGCAGGACGGGTGACCGCGTTAGGGCGTTTCATCTCTAAGCTAGGCGAGCGCGCCTTACCCTTCTCTAAGCTCATGAAGAAGAAAGGCCCCTTTGAGTGGACCCCGGAGGCCGACCGGGCCTTCCGAGACCTCAAGAAATACCTCACCATCCTCCCGGTGATGGTGGCGCCACGGCCTCTCGAGCCTCTGGTACACTTCCTCGCCGCCACCATGTACTCCGCCAGCGCGGCGCTGGTGGCGGTTCGGTAGGAGCACAAAGACAAGGGTGTGCCGCGCCAAGCCAGAGCTGATGCAGCGCAGGGTCAGGAAGGCACACCGGAGCCATTAGCGGCGGAAGATCAAGCTCAGCAGGGCAACATCGCGGAAACTCCTGAGGATGGCCAAGTCTCAGGAATCCCTCCACCTCAGGATACGCCAGAATCTCTGCAAGACCCGAGCCTGAACAGCGTGCCAGCCCTCGTCGAGCACCCGGTATACTTCGTCAACACCGTACTGTGAGACGCAAGGGCACGCTACCCCATGCTGCAAAAGCTCCTGCTCGCACTTTTGGTGGCCTCGCGCAAGCTACGGCACTACTTCCAGGGGCACCCCATCAAGGTCGTCTCGTCTTACCCATTGGAGAGGGTACTCAGGAGCCCAAACTCAGCCGGAAGGGTCGCTGAATGGAACATCGAGCTGCAGGCATTTCAGCTGGAGTTCAACTCCACCAGGGTCATCAAGGGAGTCGCGCTCGCCGACTTTTTGGAAGAATGGACAGATGCCCTGGCTCTTGAGGAAGGAGAAGACCGGTCCACCTTCCCAGGAAGCGAGGCGCCAGATGGCTGGGTCATGTATTTTGATGGCGCCTTTTCGCACCATGGCGCGGGGGCTGGAGCAGTGCTCATCTCGCCCATTCAGCCTCAGGAGCTTGTCTGCTCTTGGCGCTCGAGCCCCAGGAGGAGTGCTGAACCAAGGAGTTCAAGGAGTACCTGATGCATGGGACACTGCCGCAGAAGGAAGAAGACGCGGAGCGCGTGGCCTGACAGGCCACGGCATACTGCATTCAAGACAGCGAGTTGTACAGGAAACGGCCGAACAATGTCACGCTGCACTGCATCTCCAGCGATCAATGGAGGGAGCTGCTGATTGACATACAGGGCGGGGACTGTGGACATCACTCATCATCACGGACCCTCGTCGGCAAGGCCTTCCACAGCGGATTCTACTGGCCCACATCACTCAACGATGCAGCTGAGCTAGTGAAGTCCTGCGAAGCTTGCCAATTCCACGCCAAGCAAATCCATCAGCCTGCTCAGGGCCTCCAAACCATCCCACTCATGTGGCCGTTCACGGTCTGGGGGCTAGACATCCTAGGCCCGTTCCCACGAGCGCCAGGGGGCTACCATTATCTCTACGTCGCCATCAACAAGTTCACCAAGTGGGCAGAAGTGGAAGCCGTCCGAACCATTCCAGCCGGCTCTGCTGTCAAGTTCATCAAGGGCCTCGTGAGCCGCTTCAGGGTCGCCAACCGCATCATCACAGATAATGGCTCGTAGTTTACTAGTAACCTCTTTAAAACCTACTGTGCTAACCTTGGAACGCAGATCTGCTATGCTTCGGTAGCCCACCCCAGGAGCAATGGTCAGGCTGAGCACGCCAATACTGAGGTCCTGAGGGGCCTCAAGACCAAGACCTTCAAGAAGAAGCTAGAGGCCTGCGGCAGGGGCTGGCACGACGAGCTCCAGTCCGTGCTGTGGTCCATCTGCACCACCGCTACCAAGCCAACGGGTGAGACTCCGTTCTTCCTCGTCTACGGAGCTGAAGCAGTCCTCCCTCACGAGGTCAGGCATCGCTCCACGCGGGTCCTGGCATTCGACGAAATGCAGCAGGATGCCATGCGGGGAATGGATCTCGTGCTGGGGGAGGAACGTCGTCGCGAAGCTGCGTTAAGGGCGGCAAGGTACTAGCAAGCGCTGCAGCACTACCACTGCCGCAACATTCGCTCCAGGACGCTCGAGACGGGTGACCTAGTCCTGAGGCGGGTCCTCTCCAGGGAAGGGTTGCACAAGCTTTCACCCATGTGGGAGGGCCCGTTCAGGGTCGTCCACATCTCCAGGCCTGGCGTCGTGCGCTTGGAGACGCAAGAGGGGACACCTATCCAAAATGCCTGGAATATCCAGCACCTCCGGAAGTTCTACCCGTGAAGCAAGGCCCAGAGCCTGTGAAGCAAGGCCCAGAGCCTGTGAAGAAAGGCCCAGAGCCTATAAAAAGGCCCAGAGCCTGTGAAGCAAGGCCCGGTGCCTGTGAAGAATCGCCGCATGTGACACTCTCACGTAATAATGAGTTGGGGTTGTACACGCCCCGGAGTCTCAGGAGCGCCGGCCTCAGGCCCTGGGGCTCCCTCCCATGCCTAGTGGACAACACTTAGCTCCGTGCTGGTGAGAAGATTGAAGACTAGATTAGGTGCCGGACGCGGCTTTTCATTTGCTTTCCATAGTTGGCTTGCTTCTCCTTAATTGAGTTTGCCTTTGGCGTTCCTTGCTGATTTGGTTCCTTCGCCTTTTACCTCGCTTTTCAGCTCTGGTTTACTCGTGCTCTCTCTCTCGCATACCTCGCGAGGGGGCTAGGCAGGTGCCCACGCAAGCATTTTTCTCCTCTCTGCCTTCTGGCGAGTCACCCTCGTTCGAGCCTGGAAGCTGGCGCATCTCTCCTAATCTGTGCCCCTCAGGTACCGCGATGCAAAGCGCCAAGTCAAGGTTTGGATGAATGGCAAACCTCTAGCGCACCCCCTAACAATTTTTTTGCAGTTCCTGAGCAAACGCAAACATCTCGTGAAGGAAAGGGTGTCCCAAACGCATCAGGTTAGGTTATATTTGCGCAAAATAATAACACGACATGGGAATAAGACGCACTTTGCATTAACCAAGAACCACAGTTCGATACACGACCCTCTGGGCCCATACTTGTTTCACTTTCTGATGCAGGAAAAAAGGGAAAAAGCTAAACAAAGCGGCGTTTCAGCAATCCGCGGGGGCGGGCCCTTAGTGACGCCCGAGCCTAGCCAGACCCCTCCTCGCGCTTCATGGAGGCGCGGCGACGAGATGACCCGCTGCCTCCTTAGAAGCGGGTGCGGCTGCTGGTCGTAGCCATCGCTGCTGGAGCTGTCACTAGAGGAAGAGCCACCGTAGCTGGAAGAGATGCGGTCGCCGCCGAGGGCAGGCTCGCCCTGACCCTCGTCGCGACCATCACCAAGGCCGAGCACCTCCTCACCATCATTCGTCTCGGGGCAGCACCCGACGCGGCGACCATCTTCCACGAACACCTTTACGTAGAGGGTCGACCCACCATCATACTTGAAGTGGAGCGCGCACCGCCTGCCCAGGCTGCGCGCGCGAGCGAACGTTGCCAGCCACGGGCCAGGGCTATGTTGCACGCGGCGGAAGTCTCAACTGCGACCCAGGAGGCCTTGCTGCAGCAACCATCCGCCTGCAACCAGAGCCCTCCTGAACCAGGGGCCGGCAGTTCATCGACAAGGAAGCATGGAAGCTGGAGCCAGTTGCCGGCCGGGTTCTCCGACGGGACAACGAACTCTGGCGACACCTCTGCTGAATGGAAGCACGGGCGAGGAGGTCGCGCCACCATCGCACGCCTCCCCTCGTCAGCTGGACCGCCATGGTCGGGACAGTCCCCTCCGCGTGTCGCGGCGCCGCCTCGACGGTGGGCCACTTCGGGGGTCGCAGCATGCTGCGTGGACGGCCACGACCGTGCTTGGGTGCCGAGGAACCAGGGCCCTCGCGAGGGGCTTTCCCCTTCTCTGCGACAGAGAACTTCCTTCGTGGCGCCATCAGAGGCCCTGCAAGCGATGAAGCAAAGAAGAAGCAAGCAAGCGAGGAAGAGATGGGCAACAGGGGCTCCGCCCCCTCCCCATTTATAGCAAGAGAAGGACAACCAGCGTCTCCCACGATCACAGGTAATGATGGTTTCCCTTGCATGTCGTAGGGACTTGTCAAGTCATGCAGTTGCCGAGGCAACGGGGGGAAGCGGAGACACCCACGTCCAATCAACCGCCACGCATCAACCGAGGTCGTAGGCTTTTGGGGGCCGCGGTGCCCCGAACCTAACCCTTGGCTTCGCCGAGAAGCCAAGCCCGAGCACACCTTGGGCCCGGGGGCTACTGTCGGCGTTCTGGGAACGGGGGTCCCCAGACTTGCCTGCCTGCGGCCCGTGGCATGGCTAAGCCAGCAGGCCGTACGGCCCATATTCACCAACAAAGCATCCAAGACCCTCTCGAGGGGCCAAGCCTCGTGATGCGGACGGTGCAAGACCTCCTCTGGAGTGGCCTAGCTAGGCAGGCTCACGAGGAGCGGAGATATCAAGGCGAAGTGAACCTCACGGGGCTCTAGTGACATGAGCCATGATGATCGACACCAGGCGGGCGCGAGGCGGGCGCCAGCGCGCACAACGTCCTTGTTTCACCTTTGGTGCAAAGGAGGCAAGCGTAGCCACGGAGTATCGAGGCCTCAGGCAAAGGTTGCCATTTCAGTGCAACAAGACCAAGACCATGGACTGCAAGACGGAGGTCATCGTGGAGCCCAATACGACGTCACCACCAAAGCTTTGTGCAGGCGAAGACCGCTTTTGTCAGGATAGCTTGTACTAGCTGTCCCCCTTCAAATTAGCCCGCCATTGTTGGCTCCCTTCCCGCTCGATATTTGGGAAGAGGACCAGGGGCCTCTATAAATAGGACTAGCCACCACCATAGAAGGGGAGAGAGATCATCAGATCCAGAGAGACACACAAGTCCGAAAGCACAAGAACACCTCAACCTCAGGAGGCCGTTCTTCCCTTGTATTATTCATCATCAGCCCAAGAGGCAATCCACCACCACGACACTGGAGTAGGGTATTACACCACAACGGTGGCCCGAACCAGTATAAACCCCGTGTCTTTCTGTGTTGCTAGGTTGTCGAGTTCGTCCACAAGATCTAGCCAGCTAGAGCGTTGATCGGCAGTTGGGAAAGACTTCGTGCGCACCCCAGTGTTCGAACCTTAAGAGTTAGCCGGAGCCCCACATCCGACAGGGCGTACCTGGCCTGATGTCGCACTTCCTCCGACAATGCCAACTGGATCCTCGAGATCTCAGCGCGACGGTCAGCTCTAGTGGGCGGCGGGGGAACGGGTACGAAGAAGAAAGGCTGTGGGGAAGGCGAGTAACAGAGGGGGCGTCGGCAGCGAAGAGTGTGCGACCAGCGGCGAGAAAGGGCGGCTTTTATAGTGGCAAGTGGGTTGCGACCGGGCGTCAGCAGTGTGGATGCGTGGCGGGAGGGGGCGGAATGTGCGGCGGCTCGCCCTCACTGCGCCGCCAGTGAATCAATGGAAGGCTGACCGGCGGCAGCCTTCGCATTGATTCCCCGCGGAAAACCAAGGTGATGAGGACGAAGGTTCTCGGCGTGGCTGAGTCGGCGGATCCACCAGCTTTCGCGCCAAATTTATTTCCCCTGGCACCCCCGGGCACCCCCAGCGCGCCGGGTTCACCTGGGTCCGCCGGCACCAATTTTTGGCCCTAACCGGCAAATTGTGGGCTCCTAGAGGCACGACTGGGCCGGTTTTTTTGAGCCAGTGATAAAAAAGATGCATGGGGGCTATTAGGGGCGAGTGAAGAGCATCTCCACTCGTTCGGCGCCCCCAGAGAGTGAAATACGCCTCTTTGGGGCGACCCGATGTTATTTTCGCCGTGAGGGCGGTCGGGTTCCCACCCGCCGCCCCAAGTTGGCCCCAGACACCCTTTTTTGAACTGTAGTTCATCTAAAATTTGAAGAATTTGGACAAAATTCATTCATATTTGTACATAATTTAAAAACATGATTTAAACCCTAAAAACTACCTCGTCATCGCCTCGAACCTTCTACATGCCGAGGAGCATGTAGAAGTTGGTGTAGCCGTCGTCGTCGCCGCCATCATCCTCGCCATCGCCGTGCAGGCCGCTGCCATCCTTGCTATAGCCCTACCATAGGTCGCCATGGCAGGCGGGGTTGGACAACGGCCCCGGCTCCTCGTCAGTGTCATCGAGGATGATGACGCTACCCTCGTCCTGGCCGCGGCACCGAGCGGCGATCTCCTCATGGGCGCAGCACTGGCGCTCCATCTCCTCACGGACGTAGTCGTCCCGCGCCCACTTTAGGTCGGTTTCCTCGTCGGCGGTCATGGCGAGGTGCTCCTGCTTGACGACTAGCAGCGTCACCGGCTCCTTACCAGGCATAGGTGGTCGTAGGGAGGAGGGAAAGGCTGGCGGCGCCCCTCGTTTATGACGAGGCCGCTGACGCGTCTGCGTCGACGCTCTGGCGTCTCCAGGGGCTTGACCTTGACGGTGGCGAGCGATGTCATGCTGGAGGAGCAGGAGGAGGAGGAGGAGGAAGCGCCCGCCATGCGCCTCGGTAGCCAAGAGCTGCCACTCTGGCGAGAGAATGTGGGCGTAGGGTACTCGAACGTTGGCAACCAAGAGGTGCTCAAGGATGGCGTGGAGCGTGCGCCCGGGGATGCCCCACCATAGGTGGGGGAGTCTTGGATTAAGGGGTCCTCAGGTGTCTAGGTTATTCGATATGGGCCGGACTGATGGGCCGTGAAGATACAAGCAGTAGACTTTCCCCCTGTGTCCGGGTAGGACTCCCCTATGCGTGGATGGCAAGATTGGTGTCCGACTATGTTATTTCCTTCCCGCACAAACCGACTCTATACAACTCTATGCCCCTCCGGTGTGTATATAAATCGAAGGGTTTAGTCCGTACAGGTCATCAGAATTCTCATAGGCTAGACAACTAGGGTTTAGCCATTATGATCTCGAGGTAGATCAACTCTTGTAACCCCTATACTCATCAAATACAATCAAGCAGGACGTAGGCTTTTACCTCCATTAAGAGGGCCCGAACCTGGGTAAACATTGTGTCCCACTTGTCCCTTATTACCCTCGATCCTCAAACGCATAGTTCAGGACCCCTTGCCCGAGATCGGTCGGTTTTGACACCGACTTGGTGCTTTCATTGAGAGTTCCGCTATGTCGTCAACAGAAGGATCGATGGCTCATCATGTCATCAGCACGATGTTGTTTACGGGGAGACCTTTCTCCCTGGTCAACTTTTCATGTTTGGCGGCTTCTCTCTACGTGCCAATTTAACTGGTCACCTTAAGAAGATTGACAGCAACGCCCCTGGTCACCAGATCATGTTTGGAAGCCTGAATTACATTGCTGATATCCGAGGAGATTTGATCTTCGAAGGGTTCTCGGCTTCGGCCATCGCTCATCAGCTACATGAAGGAAGCCCGTCGGATTCACCATCAGACTCCGTTCAAGGATCAACTCTCATTCCTGCCCTGGCCTTAGATCTAGGGCGGCCACTCTTTCCGAAAACGGGAGCTTAAGCCCTGATAACCCACAAGTATAGGGGATCGCAACAGTTTTCGAGGGTAGAGTATTCAACCCAAATTTATTGATTTGACACAAGGGAAGCCAAAGAATATTCTCAAGTATTAGCAGTTGAGTTGTTAATTAAACCACACCTGGAAACTTAATATATGCAGCAAAGTATTTAGTAGCAAAGTAATATGATAGTAGTGGTAACGTTGGCAAAAGTAATGGTAGCAGTTTTGGTTTTATAGTGATTGTAGCAGTAGCAACGGAAAAGTAAATAAGCGAAGAACAGTATATGAAAAGCTCATAGGCAATGGACCAGTGATGGATAATTATGTTGGATGCGATTCCTCATGCAATAGTTATAACATAGGGTGACACAGAACTAGCTCCAGTTCATCAATGTAATGTAGGCATGTATTCCGAATATAGTCATACGTGCTTATGGAAAAGAACTTGCATGACATGTTTTGTCCTACCCTCCCATGGCAGCAGGGTCCTATTGGAAACTAAGGGATATTAAGGCCTCCTTTTAATAGAGTACCAGACCAAAGCATTAACACTTAGTGAATACATGAACTCCTCAAACTACGGTCATCACTGGTAAGTATCCCAATTATTGTCACTTCGGGGTTAACGGATCATAACACATAATAGGTGACTATAGACTTGCAAGATAGGATCAAGAACTCACATATATTCATGAAAACGTAATAGGTTCAGATCTGAAATCATGGCACTCGGGCCCTAGTGACAAGCATTAAGCATAGCAAAGTCATAGCAACATCAATCTCAGAACATAATGGATACTAGGGATCAAACCCTAACAAAACTAACTCGATTACATGATAAATCTCATCCAACCCATCACCGTCTAGCAAGCCTACGATGGAATTACTCACGCACGGCGGTGAGCATCATGAAATTGGTGATGGAGGAAGGTTGATGATGACGATGGCGACAGATTCCCCTCTCCGGAGCCCCGAAGGGACTCCAGATTAGCCCTCTCAAGAGAGATTAGGGCATGGCGGTGGCTCTGTATCATAAAACGCAATGAATCCTTCTCCCTTATTTTTTCTCCCCGAACGTGAATATATGGAGTTGGAGTTGGGGTCGGTAGAGCACCAGGGGGCCCACGAGGTAGGGGGCGCGCCCCCACCCACGTGGACAAGGTGTGGGCCCCCTGGCCTTGATTCTTTTGCCATTATTTTTTATATATTCAAAAAATATTCTCCGTTGATTTTCAGGTCATTCCAAGAACTTTTATTTCTGCACAAAAATAACACCATGGCAATTCTGCTGAAAACAACGTCAGTCCGGGTTAGTTCCATTCAAATCATGCAAGTTAGTGTCCAAAACAAGGGCAAAAGTGTTTGGAAAAGTAGATATGTTGGAGACGTATCAACTCCCCCAAGCTTAAACCTTTGTCTGTCCTCAAGCAATTTAGTTGATAAACTGAAAGTGATAAAGAAAAACTTTTACAAAGTCTGTTTGCTCTTGTTGTTGTAAATATGTAAAGCCAGCATTCAAGTTTTCAGCAAAGATTATGAACTAACCATATTCACAATAACATTTAGGTCTCATGTTTACTCATATCAATGGCATAATCAACTAGCGAGCAATAATAATAAATCTCGGATGACAACACTTCCTCAAAACAATCATAATATGATATAACAAGATGGTATATCACTAGCCCTTTCTGAGACCGCAAAACATAAATGAAGAGCACCCCTGAAGATCAAGGGCTGACTGGAAATTATAATTCATGGTAAAAGAGATCCAGTCAAGTCATACTCAATGTAAACTAATAATAATACATGCAAATGACAGCGGTGCTCTCCAACTGGTGCTTTTTAATAAGAGGATGATGACTCAGAATAAAAGTAAATGGATATGCCCTTCGCAGAGGGAAGCATGGATTTGTAGAGGTGCCAGAGCTTGGTTTTGAAATGGAGATGAATAATATTTTGAGCGGTATACTTTCATTGTCAACATAACAACTGAGAGATCTCGATATCTTCCATGCTACACACATTATAGGTGGTTCCCAAGCAGAATGGTAAAGTTTATACTCGCCCACCACCAACAAGAATCAATCCATGGCTTGCCCGAAACAATGGGTGCCTCCAACTAACAACAATCCTAGGGGAGTTTTGTTTGCAATTATTTTGATTTGATTTGAGCATGGGACTGGGCATCCCGGTGACCAGCCATTTTCTCGTGAGTGAGGAGCGGAGTTCACTCCTCTTGAGAATAACCCGCCTAGCATGGAGATACAGACGGCCCTAGTTGATACATGAGCTATTCGAGCATACAAAACAAAATTTTCATTTGAAGGTTTAGAGTTTGCCACATACAAATTTACTTGGAACGGCAGGTAGATACCGTATATAGGAAGGTATGGTGGACTCATATGGAATAACTTTTGGGGTTCACGGAGTTGGATGCACAAGAAGTATTCCCGCTTAGTACAAGTGAAGGCTAGAAAGAGACTCGGAAGCGACCAGCTAGAGAGCGACAATAGTCATGAACATGCATTAAAATTAATCAACACTGAATGCAAGCATGAGTAGGATATAATTCACCATGAACATAAATATCGTGGAGGCTATGTTGATTTTGTTTCAACTACATGCGTGAACATGTGCCAAGTCAAGCAACTCGAATCGTTCAAAGGAGGATACCACCCTATCATACCACATCACAACCATTTTAATAGCATGTTGGCACGCAAGGTAAACCATTATAAACTCCTAAAAAATTAAGCATGGCATGGGCAACTATAATCTCTAATTGTCATTGCAAACATGTTTGATTCATAATAGGCTGAATCAGGAACGATGAACTAATCATATTTACAAAAACAAGAGAGGTCGAGTTCATACCAGCTTTTCTTATCTCAGTCAGTTCATCATATATCGTCATTATTGCCTTTCACTTGCACGACCGAATAGTGTGGATAATAATAATAGTGCACATGCATTGGACTAAGATGGAATCTGCAAGCATTCAATACAAAGGAGAAGACAAGGTAATATGGGCTCTTTATTAGATCAACAATAATGCATATGAGAGCCACTCAACATTTTCATCAAGGTCTTCTCCTCTCGACCCACAAATAAAAAAAAGAAACAAAACTATTTACATGGGAAAGCTCCCAACAAGCAAAAGAAGAACGAAAAATATTTTTGGGTTTTCTTTTTAATTACTACTACTACAAGCATGGAAAGTAAACTAGCTAAAAGCTACAACTAATTTTTTTGGTTTTTCTTAAGGTTTTTCAAACACACAAGAAGAAAGCTCAAAAAGAAAATAAACTAGCATGGATTATACAATGAAAAAGTATGAGCACCGACAACTGGCATGAGTGTGTGAACATGAATGTAATGTCGGTGAGAAATACGTACTCCCCCAAGCTTAGGGTTTTGGCCTAAGTTGGTCTATGCCCATGGATCAAAACTGCCTTCTCTGGTGTACTGACGAGGGTCTTCAGGGTGCCACTGGTTGGCGATCTCCTCCGGATCCCACTAATAAACAGACTGACAATGAGGATCAGATAGTGGCTTCGGCTCTGGAGCTGATGCCAGGCTCTAGTATGCCTGAACGGCCTCCGGCAAAATAAGGTACGCGCTTGAAAATATGTTGAACAAAGAGGGAGCAAGCAAGGTAATAGTCTCAAAGTGATTCTTACCAAACATCAGTCTATAGTTAAGCATCTTCTTCTTATTCTTAACAATAAAATCATGTGCTACCATGCTCTTATAATCTATAAAAATATGAGGCAGCAACTTTTCCTCTTTCTCATAATGCGTAATAGGTATGTTAAAGTGTGCAGCAAGGCGCGAGGCGAAGATGGCTCCTAAGACGGGACCCTTTGTACGGTTCAGATTTAACTGTTTAGCAACAATAACGCCTAAACTGAAAGTGGTATCACAAAACAGAGCACAACGCAAAATAACAATATCAGGGGCACTAAGATTTCCACAATTCCCACTACCAATTAAGCACCTACTAGCAAATATTGCAAAGTAACATAGAACAAGAAAATGTATGCTAGTGATTCTTGCATCGGAAACTTTCCTCGTTTCCCCTACAACAATCGTATCAATAAATCCCTCCACATCATTACGATGTGGTTCCTCTATGCTGCCCTCAAAGGGTATCCTACAAACCCGGCAAAAATCATAAAGTGACATCTCCTTATGCTCATCATATAAATAAAATTCCACCGAAGGTGGTGATCTCCTAGCATGGAAATGAAAAGTTTGCACAAAAACATTAGTGAGTAAGAGATACTGTTCGCGCTGGTCATAGAGGAAGTCGATGAGGACTGCATTCTTAGCCAAATAATAAAAATCTTCATAAATCCCGGCTTCTCTCAAGAACTCATCACAAGGCCATTCACACGGCCGAACCTCCGCAGTACGAGGGAGATTATACTTGGGCTTCTTATTTTCTTCACTTTCCTTATCCTTCGAGCTTCGGCTCAATGAGCCCTCAAAAATCTCTTCATCTCTTTCTGAAATTTTTAGCAACTTAAAATAAAAGTGAACCAAACTCAACAAAATTGATAGCAACTACTCCTACAAGTGCCAAGAGGCCATATCATGCATTAAAACTACTTTTGACCACATAAATTTGACATGCAAGCTCAAGAACAGGGTCACCTAAGCAGCAAAAATTTGCAATAAATAAAGCACTAGAACAAAAACTAATTGGACCATTGGAGGAGTCACATACCGAAGAACAATCCCCCAAAGCAGTTTTGTGAATGGAGCTTTGAGCAAGGAGATCGAAAATGGCAGCAAAATGAGCTAGAACTCGGGTTTGAGCTGGTGGATGATTTCTTTCTGGAGGAAGACGAAGTGTGTGGGTGCAGGAATAAGTGGAGGGGACCCATGTGGGGTCCATGAGGCAGGGGGGCGCCCTCCACCCTCATGGGCACATGGTGGGTCCCCCTGGTGTGTTCTCAATGCCAATAATTCTTAAATATTTTGGAAAAAACATATTAAATTTTCAGGGCATTTGGAGAACTTTTATTTTTGGGATATTTTTTTATAGCAAAGATAATTCAGAAAACAGACAGAAAATACTATTTTTTCTTTATTTAATATAAATAATAGAAAGTAAAAAAGAGGTACAGAAAGTTGTGCTTTCTAACTTCATCAATCTCATGCTCATCAAAAGGAATCCACTAACATGAAACCGGAGAAATTTCGAATAACACTAGGTTACCTCAACGGGGATATGCACATCCCCAACAATAAGAATACCATATTTCTTCTTGACAGTAGGAAGAGGAAATTCAAAACCTCCAATAGTAATCGTTGAAAATTTTCCAATAGAATTGATACTGTGGACTTGAGGTTGTTTCCTCAGAAAGTGTACCGTGTGCTCATTACCATTAACATGAAAAGTGACATTGCCTTTGTTGCAATCAATAACAGCCCCTGTAGTATTCAAAAAGGGTCTACCGAGGATAATCGACATACTATCGTCCTCGGGAATATCAAGAATAACAAAGTCCGTTAAAATAGTAACGTTTGCAACCACAATAGGCACATCCTCACAAATACTGACAGGTATAGCAGTTGATTTATTAGCCATTTGCAAAGATATTTCAGTAGGTGTCAACTTATTCAAATCAAGTCTACGATATAAAGAGAGAGGCATAACACTAACACCGGCTCTAAGATCACATAAAGCAGTTTTAACATAGTTTCTTTTAATGGAGCATGGTATAGTTGGTACTCCTGGATCTCCAAGCTTCTTTGGTATTCCACCCTTAAAAGTGTAATTAGCAAGCATGGTGGAAATTTCAGCTTTCGGTATCTTTCTTTTATTAGTAACAATATCCTTCATGTATTTAGCATAAGGGTTCATTTTAAGCATATCAGTCAAACGCATTTCAGCAAAGCGCTCAAAATCCTCATCATCCTTTTTCTTGGATGGTTTAGGAGGAAAAGGCATGGGTTTCTGAACCCATGGTTCTCTTTCTTTAACGTGCTTCCTAGCAACAAAGTCTCTCTTATCATAATGTTGATTCTTTGATTGTGGGTTATCAAGATCAACAACAGGTTCAATCTCTACATCATTATCATTGCTAGGTTGAGCATCAACATGAACATCATCATTAACATTACCACTAGGTTCATGTTCATCACCAGATTGTGTTTCAGCATCAGAAATAGAAATATCATTGGGATTCTTAGGTGTGTCAATAACAGGTTCACTGAGAATGCAAAGTCCTATCATTTTTATTTTCTTCTTCTTAAAAGAACTAGGTGCATCAATATTAGTTCTCTGAGAATATTGCTCAATTCTCTTAGGGTGGCCCTTAGGATACAAAGGTTCCTGAGTCATTTTACCCCCTCTAGTCAGAACTCTAACAACATTATCATTTTTCTTATTATTTAATTCATTGAGCAAATCATTCTGAGCCTTAAGTACTTGTTCTACTTGAGTGGTAACCATAGAAGCATGTTTACTAATAAGTTTAAGTTCACCTTTAACTCTAGACATATAATCACTCAAGTGTTCAAGCATATCAGCATTGTGTTTCAATTGTCTACCAACATAAGCATTGA
The DNA here is from genome assembly GCF_018294505.1 of Triticum aestivum. NCBI lineage: Eukaryota > Viridiplantae > Streptophyta > Magnoliopsida > Poales > Poaceae > Triticum > Triticum aestivum. The sequence goes on from NC_057797.1 coordinate 339,850,981, forward strand.
AGTTTTCTTGTTTAACAATAAAATTATCAAACTCATCTAAGCATTGGCTAGCAGACTTATAACGGGGAATATCACCTTCATCAAATCTATAGAGAGAATTTACCTTTACTACCTGTATCGGGTTATCAAGACCATGTATCTCTTCAATAGGTGGTAAATTCTTAACATCTTCATCTTTAATACCTTTTTCTTTCATAGATTTCTTTGCTTCTTGCATATCTTCAGGACTGAGAAATAGAATACCCCTTTTCTTCGGAGTTGGCTTAGGAATTGGTTCAGGAAGTGTCCAATCATTTTCATTACTCAACATATTATTCAATAGCAATTCAGCTTGATCAACAGTTCTTTCCCTGAAAACACAACCAGCACAACTATCTAGGTGGTCTCTGGAAGCATCAGTTAGTCCATTATAAAAGATATCAAGTATTTCATTTTTCTTGAGAGGATGATCAGGCAAAGCATTAAGTAATTGGAGAAGCCTCCCCCAAGATTGTGAGAGACTCTCCTCTTCAATTTGCACAAAATTATATATTTCCCTTAACGCAGCTTGTTTCTTATAAGCGGGAACATATTTAGCAGAGAAGTAATAAATCATATCTTGGGGACTACGTACACAACCAGGATCAAGAGAATTAAACCATGTTTTAGCATCACCCTTTAATAGAACGGAAACAACTTAAGGATAAAGTAATAGCGAGTTTTCACATCATGAGTATACAGGGTGGCTATATCATTTAATTTAGTAAGATGTGCCACAACAGTTTCAGATTCATAGCCATAGAAAGGATCATATTCAACCAAAGTAATTAACTCAGGATCAACAAAGAAATCATAATCCTCATCGGAAATAAAGATAGGTGAAGTAGCAAAAGCAGGGTCATATTTGATTCTAGCATTCAAAGAATTTTCTTTAAGCTTAGCTAATAATTTCTTAAGATCAGATCTATCATTGCAAGCTAAGAAGTCTCTAGCAGTTTCTTCATCCATAACATAACCCTCAGGCACAACAGGCAATTTATATCTAGGGGGAGAATATTCATCATCACTTTCATCAATATTATCAGTTTCAATAATTTCATTCTCTCTAACCCTAGCAAGTTGTTCATCAAGAAATTCACCTAGTGGCACGGTATTATCAAGCATAGAAGTAGTTTCATCATAAGTATCATGCAAAGTAGAAGTTGCATCATCAATAACATGCGACATATCAGAATGAATAGCAGGAGTAGGTGTTGCACGTTTACTAAAAACAGAAGGTGAATCAAGTGCAGAGCTAGATGTCAGTTCCTTACCTCCCCTCGTAGTTGAGGGAAAAATCTTGGTTCTTTTATCTTTCAAGTTCTTCATAGTGATCAGCAAATATAAATACCAAGTGACTCAAAGAATAGAGCTATGCTCCCCGGCAATGGTGCCAAAAAATAGTCTTGATAACCCACAAGTATAGGGGATCGCAACAGTTTTTGAGGGTAGAGTATTCAACCCAAATTTATTGATTCGACATGAGGGGAGCCAAAGAATATTCTCAAGTATTAGCAACTAAGTTGTCAATTCAACCACACCTGGAAACTTAATATCTGCAGCAAAGTATTCAATTGCAAAATAATATGATAGTAGTGGTAACGTTGGCAAAAGTAATGGTAGCGGTTTTGGTTTTATAGTGATTGTAGCAGTAGCAACGGAAAAGTAAATAAGCGAAGAATAGTATATGAAAAGCTCATAGGCAATGGACCAGTGATGGATAATTATGTCGGATGCGATTCCTCATGCAATAGTTATAACATAGGGTGACACAAAACTAGCTCCAGTTCATCAATGTAATGTAGGCATATATTCCGAATATAGTCATACGTGCTTATGGAAAAGAACTTGCATGACATCTTTTGTCCTACCCTCCCGTGGCAGCGGGGTCCTATTGGAAACTAAGGGATATTCAGGCCTCCTTTTAATAGAGTACCAGACCAAAGCATTAACACTTAGTGAATACATGAACTCCTCAAACTACGTTCATCACCGGTAAGTATCCCGATTATTGTTACTTCGGGGTTAACGGATCATAACACATAATAGGTGACTATAGACTTGCAAGATAGGATCAAGAACTCACATATATTCATGAAAACATAATAGGTTCAGATCTGAAATCATGGCACTCGGGCCCTAGTGACAAGCATTAAGCATAGCGAAGTCATAACAACATCAATCTCAGAACGTAGTGGATACTAGGGATCAAACCCTAACAAAACTAACTCGATTACATGATAAATCTCATCCAACCCATCACCGTCCATTAAGCCTACGATGGAATTACTCACACACGGTGGTGAGCATCATGAAATTAGTGATGGAGGAAGGTTGATGACGACGATGGCGATGGATTCCCCTCTCCGAAGCCCCGAACGGACTCCATATCAGCCCTCCCAAGAGAGATTAGGGCTTGGCGGTGGCTCCGTATAGTAAAACGCGATGAATCCTTCTCCCTTATTTTTTTTCTCCCTGAACGTGAATATATGGAGTTGGAGTTGAGGTCGGTGGAGCACCAGGGGGCCCATGAGGCAGGGGGGCACGCCTAGGGGGGTAGGCGCTCCCCCACCCTCGTGGACAGGGTGTGGGCCCCCTGGCCTTGATTCTTTCGCCAGTATTTTTTATATATTCCAAAAATATTCTTCGTTGATTTTCAGGTCATTTCAAGGATTTATATTTCTGCACAAAAATAGCACCATGGCAATTCTGCTGAAAACAGCGTCAACCCGGGTTAGTTCCATTCAAATCATGGAAGTTAGAGTCCAAAACAAGGACAAAAGTGTTTGTAAAAGTAGATACATTGGAGACGTATCAAGCCCCGCTGGACTCTCTCCTATTACGGAGCTCCCTACCGAGGACCCATAGGTGACCATGTTGTCAACAGGCCTGGAGTCAAACATGACTCTTTCTGAGATCTGGAAACCAGACTCATCTTTGGAGGTCAGTTTCGAACTCTCGAGGTCTACGCCTACCGAGCTCGATCAAGAGGTGATTACCGAACCCAGCTCTGCAAATCCTCGGTCACCTATCCATCTTTCGCTCATAAATGAGGCGCTGGACCTAATATGATCGTTGGACATTACGGAAGTATCATGTCCGAACTACGCCCAGCCCGAACTTGGGGCTGAGAGCGGGTAATTCTACGTCCCACCGACCACCCACTTAATAGCCACTGTCGAGGACCTAACCAACATGCTAGACTACGCCTCCGAAGACATCGACGGTATGGACGATGATGCCAGAGCCGAACAAGGCCAAAACCCGCCCATCACTGGTCGTTGGATGGCCACTTCCACTTACAACGTGTACATGGTGGATAAGCCCGAAAATAAGGACGACGATGGCACTCAAGATCCGATTAAGGACAAGCTGATGAGGACATCAATACCGTTGTTACACCCACAACCCCTGCTGCTATACATACTGGACCAATTACTAGAGCTCGCACACGCCAATTGAATTACCAGGTACTTTCGTTTCTTGGTAACGATTCTAATGTTCATGAGAATATGATGCTGCCTAAATTGGATACATTTGTTTTGCTTACGAATGAAGGGCCTAGCTTGGACAAGAAAGATGTACCTTGGAGCAAGTTCAAGCATGGAGATGATGGTATGCCCAAGGGGAACAAGAATGGAGTTACAAGTGATGATTCCAGTGCTTTGAAGGCACCATAATGAGTTCCTAAAGCCTTGGACGAAATATATACAAGATGCCACTTCATAAATTTCATCCAGTGGCTATTCTAGGTGCCGCGTCACCTTATTTTTGGGCCAGGCCCATGTAATCTTGAAATACTTGATTATAGGCTGTTTTTAGAGTCCGTATGTGTGCGGAAACAAGAGTTAGGGTTGGTTTCCGACCCCTCCTCCAAGGTCCACGAAATTCCCCCCTCTATCCTCCATATATATAGCCCATAGGGCATTGTTTAGACTTTGGGTTTTGTTTAGATTATAAATTTGCCATAGCTGCAACTTCGCATACTTCGTTTGTGTTCAACGACCAGACAAAGGCATCACAGAACCCCACCTTCATTAATAAAGCTTTCCTCTTATATTCACAATATCTATATTGCAATCTCAGTTTTTTGCTTGTACTTTGTTTGATCGCAGGAAACAGACCGTCGTGGTCAGGTTGATCATGCTCCGGTGTGGTCAATAACCCCTCGGACGTTGGTTTAGCGATCTCTAAGGTGCGATATCTCGCACGTTCGTAGTCGGATCGTCAAGGTCAACTCCCACAGAAAACGATAGCCACCATCTCATCGAAACATCGAGACACCTTCGCCTCTATCAAGTGGTATCATATTTCCAGGTTGCTCGGTGAGATTTTATAGTTTTTTGTAGTTTAGGTCGAGTCTGTTCTTCATACCTGTAGTCCACGAAAAAGCCAAAAAAAAATAGGGTTAGTTCATCATATCAGAACCAATCTAAGCCTTTGCATAGTCTTTTTAGAGTTTTGCTTTGTTGAATTTGCGGCTGCATTGTCGTGTCGAGTTGCTGGTCTTAGCGCTAGTCCCTTAGAGTTTCGAGTTCTGTTCACAGGTTGTCACACCGCCGCCGCACCATCATCGTCATCTTTGCCATATACCAGCACCCCACCATATACATCGCTGATGCCATATACAACCACCAATCCGAGTCCACATATACCATCACCATATACAACCACCAATCCGAGTCCGCATATACCATCGCCATATACCACCACCAATCCGAGTCCAGATATACCATCACCATATACAACCACCAGTTCGAGTTCCACCAGATTCATCACCGCCACCACTCCTAGTCCAAGTCTAGTATTTCTTGCTTTGTTTTCGAGTTCCAGATCACGCGATACTTCGAGTCATGACAGAGTATGATGTAGGGTAGAGGCCCTAATCGCCTGATCTTTCACGAAAGGAGCGGATCCCGGGGAAAACATGAAGAAAACGGGGAAGAATGGAAGGAAAACACAAGAGGAAATCACTAAACCGACACAAATAAGTCACACATGGGCTAGATCCTCGAGTACATAGAACGATACACGAATCCACAGCCAACTAGGGATGATACATGGTAACCGGTTCTTCTCCGTGAGGAGGTCTTGATGGGGCCGCCCAATAGGGGGTCTTGATGTTCTTCTCCACAAGGAGGTCTTGAATCCGCTTGGGGGATCTTCTCCGGTGGAGGCTCGAATCTCTGAGGAGAAGGTAACCAAGTGGATGAGCAAAGCTCTCTCACAAATATGAGCTAAACATTTGCTAACCCTAGCTAGGATGAATGGGGGGTCTATTTATAGTCTAAGTGCAAATGGGGGCGAAGTGAAGGGGTACGTGGGTCTCGGGCCCGAACACTGTGCGCAGACAGGTACCGGACGTCCACTGGGGACCAGTCGTCCGGTGTCTCAGGAGATGTCGGACGTCTGGTGTCCTCCGGTCATCCGCTGGTTCCGTTCTGTGATGGGGGTGTCGGACGTCCGGTAGGTCTGGACTTCCGCTGATGTTGGCTCGGGTGCTGGTGTGCCGGCCGTCCAGTCCGGACCGGACTTCCGCTCGTTTGCTTCGGGTGCAGGGGCACCGGTCGTCCGGTCTGGACCGGACGTCCACTCGCTGGGGCTCGACTGATGCTTCAGGCGCCGGACATACGGTCCCGGCCGGTCGTCCGGTGCCTGGGACTTTTCCTTCAGCCCTCCTTCTTCTCCGTCTTCTCGTCCATCTTCCTCTTCTCCATGGTACCTGAGTATGCACAAAGTGTCCATATGAGGTGGTAGCCATGCTTCATGTGCATCTAAGTGGAATTGTGAGAGGAGAGATGTCACCTTGGTTTCAAGAGCTCTTGCACGTGATCGAGTCATGGGTCCACTAGGCACTTGATGAGACGATGGTAGGTCCATGGGGATGACCTTGGGATGCTCCACATCATCTCCCCTCCATTGGGGAAGATCTGTCCTCAGATCAAATTCTTCATCACCATGGAAGGGAGAGAGACCTTTGACGTTGAAGATGTCGCTCACATTGTACTTGTCGCGCGGGAGGTCGATCTTGTAAGCGTTGTCGTTGTAGCGTGCAAGCACCTTGAAGGGTCCATCCGCTCGTGGTCGAAGCTTGGATTTGCGTTCTTGTGGGAAGCGGTCCTTGCGATGGTGTAGCCACACTCGATCACCAATGTTGAAGACCATAGGTTGCTTGTTGAAGTTGAGCTTGGTCGCAAGGCGTTGAACATGGCGCTTGATGGTGTTTCTTGTATCTTCATGCACCATCTTGAGATGTGTCACACACGCACTTGCGTCCAAATTGATGCGCTCTTGGAGTGGTAGAGGAAGAATGTCCAATGGTGATAATGGGTTGAATCCGTAAACGACCTCGAAAGGAGACTTGCCGGTTGTTGAGTGTATTGCGCGGTTGTAGGCGTACTCGGCGATGGGTAAGCACTGCTCCCACTCCTTGATGTTCTTCTTGATTAAGACTCGTAGTAGAGTGGAGAGTGTACGGTTCGTCACCTCCGTTTGGCCGTCGGTTTGAGGGTGGTACGCCGTGGAGAAGAGTAACTTGATTTCGAGCTTGGCGCATAAGGTCTTCCAAAAGTAACTCAAGAACTTGATGCGGTAGGGAGCGTTGTTTGGAAGCGGTGCTCCGGGGATGATGTCGATGCGGTGCTCAATGCCTCGTAGTGGAGGTAGTCCCGGAGGTAGCTCATCGGGGAAAACATCTTGGAATGCCTGCAAAAGAGAAGACAACACTAGAGGAAGAGTGTAAGAAGTGTTAGTTTGTGGTGCATTGTCCTTGCACACGAGGACGTAGTGTAGGACACTAGATGGGTTCTCACACACTTCTCTCATCTCACGTTTGGTGGCAAATAGAACTAGGGTCTTGTTTTCGCTCATCGTGGAGGCACTTGATTTTGGCTTGTGGCGCTCACTCTCTTTTTGGTGGCTCGCTCTCTCACTATGATCTCCATGATGGGTGGCGTGCTTGTCGGTGATCACTTGACTTGGCGACATTGGACGGAGGACGTACTCCTTGCCCTTCATCTTGAAGATGTAGTGGTTCGTTAGGCTGTTGTGTACGACTCCTCTATCGAATTGCCATGGCCGTCCAAGGAGAAGATGACAAATGGTCATTGGAACGACGTCGCACTCCAAGGTGTCTTCGTAGGCGCCGATCTTGAAGGAGACTTGTACTCGGTGCTCGACTTGGATAGTGCCGGAGTCGCTAAGCCATTGCACTTTGTATGGATGTGGATGCTTCGTCTTTGGCAATTGGAGCTTGGAGCAAAGTTCTTCACTTGCGAGATTATGACAACTTCCTCCATCAATGATGACCTTGACGGACCGTCCATTGATGCCGGCCTTGGTGTGAAATATGTTGCATCTTTGGTCTTCTTGGTGATGTTGGAGGGTCAAGACTTTGGAGACAACAAGTGTGGGACTTGAGTCTTCATCACAAAAGACTTGTTCTTCTTTATTGTTCACTTGGCGGTGCATGGCGACTTGCTCGAGGGCTTCCACTTTGCCTTCGCTCATGGAGTCATAAGTGCCATCGTCGTTGAATACCATGGTTCGCTTGTTGGTGCACTCGTAGGACTTGTGGCCTCGGCCTCCGCAAGTGAAACACTCGAAGGAACTCGTCTTGACGGTCTCATCGGTCGGGGTAGATGATGAAGAAGCTCTCGGCTTGAAGTTGCTTATAGGAGGATGTCTTGTAGTTGACGAAGCTTTCTTGGAACTTGACTTGTCGCCGGTATTTGGCGATTCTCTAGTTGAGGTAGGAGTTTCCGAAGTCGCGGGGGCTTGATAAGAGGAGCCGTAGGTCTTGGACGAGAATGTGGCATACTTGAAATCATCTTGCACTTGGCGTTCCGCTTTGGTGGCTTGGTGCACTAGCTCGATGAGGTTTGAGTATGGTTGGAAGTCGGAGATCTTCTTGATGGGATGGTTGAGGCCATTCAAGAAGTGTGCCATTGTTTGTTCATCATCTTTTGTGACATTGGCTCTTATCATTGCAATCTCCATCTCCTTGTAGTATTCTTCAACGCTCTTGGTTCCTTGCTTGAGTTGTTGGAGTTTCTTGAAGAGGTCGCGGTTGTAGTAGGTAGGTACGAAGCATGCTCTAATGACATCCTTCATTTGTGCCCAAGTAGTGATGGGTGGTTCACCTCGTGCCTCGCGGCGCTCTATGATTTGTTCCCACCAAATGAGGACATAGTCTTGGAACTCAAGGGATGCCATCGCGATCTTTTTCTCTTCTTCATAATTGTGCAAACGGAAGATCTTGTCAACTTTCAATGCCCATGAAAGGTATTCTTCGGGATCGTTGCTTCCGTTGAACTTGGGCATGGTGAACTTGAGCTTGTCGTAGCGTTGCTCTTCATTGTGTTGGGGTCGGGGATGATGACACCCATGTTGTAGATGATTATGCAACTCGTGGTGCTCTTGACGCGGAGGGTTGTCAACCTCGTGTTGCTCTTGTCGCGGAGGATTCCCATTGTCGTCATGCGCTTGATGAACTTGATGGTCTTGGCGAGCTTGTGGAGGAGCGCGTCGAGCTCGAGGAGGAACTAGACGATGCATGCGAGCTTGAAATTGTCGTTCGTGAATTTCTTCGCAAAGTGCTTCCTCTTGTTCACAGGCTTGTCGGCCTCGGTCGGCAACGGCTCGACTTGCATCGCGTAGAGCTTGTTGAGCCTCAAGTGCTTGAGCGTCATGGAGTTGTTGTTCTTGACGTTGAGCCTCGGCATCTTGTGCATTTTGGTGTAGACGCGCGCGTTCTTCCTCTTCATGTTGGTGTTGTTGTTGCCATTCTCGAGCTAGCGCAAAGGCTTCTTTAGCTTGACGGCGTCGATGTTCTTGCGAGTCAGTGTCTCGAAGTGGATTTAGGTTTGCTTGATGCTCGTTGCACGCGGCTCGACAAAGAGTGTTCGATGTCGGTGTACTTGAGCCAGAGAGGGTGAAGTCGGAATGGCGATTTGAACGGCTCCTTCTTGAAGCGGAAGAAGAGCAGTTGAGCAACAAAGCGCGAATCTCGTCCATCCTTGCATCATTCTCTTGCTTGTGATCGCCGAGCTTGTGGTCGAAGTAGTCCCTTGTACGTTGCTCGGAAAGTCGCAAGTCGGCGGCAAGGTTGTCGATGCATTCACTCATAGCTTGTTGCTCTTGATGCAAAGCATGTTGTGCACCAAAGAGGTGACTCTTGGTGACGAAGGAGTTCATGTCGTCGTCTTGCTCCATGAAGAGTGGGTTGGTAGAAGTACTTGGCCTATCCATCATTCCAAGACAAATGTGAGTGATAGAAAGAGAAGAACGCATACCAAATGTACCTTGACCGAAGTTGAAAGTGAATCGATGATCACTCCAATGTAGGACAAGGAAATAGCCCAATTGGTACGAATTCTCGTCGGTTTCTCACACCTACACAAGTAAAAGCTTATGGTGGAGCTTGGTTAGGATGGTGGCACAATTTTTAATGTGAATGTAAGCAAGATTCAATAATGTTGGAAAGATTCGCAAGATGCAATGTAACAAGTAGACCAAGCATATACGGTACACGGAAACACACGCGCAAATAGATAAGTGGGGTTGTGCAACCAAGGGTGAGCCAAAATGTGGAATCCACAAAAATGCTCTTGTTGCACAACACTAGAGAGACGCTAGCACGATTGCACGATAGGCGGATACAAGAACTTGTGCACAACCTACTTAGCAAAAATGCAACGACTTCTATCCCAAATATGTTCTATGCAAGGTGTTGCTATGATATGATCCAAGATGATCGAGTATGACAATCTTAATGTTGTATGATGCTATGGTTCTTGCTTAAAAGCTCTTTGCTTATCTTTCCTCTTTGCTTAAAAGCTTGGTTGGCTCTTTGATGTTTGAGCTCTTTTCTCATGCAATGCTTGACGAACCAAGATAGCAAGTGAGTATGCGATGACAACTTTGTGACACAAGAGATGATACCAATATAGGCAACAATGATGTATGTATGTATGCTATGGGAAGTATGATCACTAATGTGCACAAGTCTCGTTGCCGGCAATACTCAATGGCTAGTCTTGATGGGTAAGCAACGCAAAGGAGTAAGGCTATGATAGCTATCAATGTAATGGCAAGAGTGATATGAACAATACCAAGATGAGGTTACCGGTCTTGCTTCCGGTATGGTGTCAAAATGGTGGCACGAATACCAAGTCGTAGTTGAGGTGGTCGATGTTGATGACGCGTCCATGGCGAAAATGAGTAGCGGTGATGTCGATGTCGAATCGTACCTAGATAGCCAAAACACAAAAGGATACGGTACCGCAACTCAAATTCTCAAACCCTCAAAGTAGCAATTGTGTCGGAGTAGGTAGTGGGTAAGTGGTGGTGTGGGTTGGGATATTGGAAAAGGTTTGCGGAAGTCGGTGGTGGTGTAGTGGATGATGTGGTGGAAGCCGAAACAAAATTTGAGCGAAAACAATTTTTACAGTAGCGGTCGTCCGGAAGTGGATGGATGTCCGGTCGCCGGACGTCCGCTAGGGTCGGAAATCTGCTAATTTCAGCTCGGTTTAGAGGTTTTGGTCGTCCGGTAAGGTCGGACGTCCGGTGGTTCCTGGGTCGCCAAACGTCCGGTAAATTGGCGGTCGTCCGGTGGGTCGGGGTCAACGCGAAATTGATAGGATTTCGTGGATTTTGGATGGATTTCGAGGTGGAGATGGTGGGGGATGGCTAGATCCACTTGCAACACAACAAATTCATGGATCAAAACCAACAAAACATCATCAAAACTCACAAAACACAAGAAAATTTTTTGGGGCTATTTTTCTGGGGATTTTCGGATTAGGTTGAAAAAACAAAATCAAGCTAGAAAACGACGTGGGGGGCTCCGAAATCGTGATCAACCTTGCTCTAGATACCAAGATGATGTAGGGTAGAGGCCCTAATCACCCGATCTTTCACGAAAGGAGCGGATCCCGGGGAAAACACGAAGAACACGGGGAAGAACGGAAGGAAAACACAAGATGAAATCACTAAACCGACACGAATAAGTCACACATGGGCTAGATCCTCGAGTGCATAGAACGATACACGAATCCACGGACAACTAGGGACGATACACGATAACCGGTTCTGGTCCGTGAGGAGGTCTTGATGGGGCCGCCCAAGAGGGGGTCTTGATGTTCTTCTCCACAAGGAGGTCTTGAATCCGCTTGGGGATCTTCTCCGGTGGAGGCTCGAATCTCCGAGGAGAAGGTAACCAAGTGGATGAGAAAACCTGTCTCACAAATATGAGATAAACATTTGCTAACCCTAGCTAGGATGAATGGGGGGTCTATTTATAGTCTAAGTGCAAATGGGGGCGAAGTGAAGGGGTACATGGGCCTCAGGCCCAAACACTATGCGCAGACAGGTACCGGACGTCCGCTGGGGACTGGTCATCCGGTGTCTCAGGAGCTGCCGGACGTCCCGTGTCCTCCGGTCGTCCGCTGGTTCCGTTCTGTGATGGGGGTGCCGGACATCCGGTAGCTCCGGACTTCCGCTGATGTTGGCTCGGGTGCTGGTGCGCCGGTCGTCCGGTCCGGACCGAACGTCCGCTCGTTTGCTTCGGGTGCAGCGGCACCGGTCGTCCAATCTGGACCGGACGTCCACTCGCTGGGGCTCGGCTGATGCTTCAGGCGCTGGACTTCTGGTCCCGGCCGGTCGTCCGGTGGCTGGGACTTTTCCTTCAGCCCTCCTTCTTCTCCGTCTTCTCATCCATCTTCCTCTTCTCCATGGTACCTGAGTATGCACAAAGTGTCCATATGAGGTAGTAGCCATGCTTCATGTGCATCGAAGTGGAATTGTGAGAGGAGAGATGTCACCTCGGTTTCAAGATCTCTTGCATGTGATCGAGTCATGGGTCCACTAGGCACTTGATGAGACGATGGTAGATCCATGGGGATGACCTTGGGATGCTCCGCATCAGAGTATGTCATAGAGGCAAAGGTCTCCCGATGTTTCGATGAGATGGTGGCTATCGTTTCAATGGGAGTCGACCTTGACGATCCGACTACGAACGTGCGAGACGTCGCGCCATAGCAATCGCTAAACCAACTTCCAAGGGGTTATTGACCACGCCGGAGCACGATCAACCTGACCATGAGGGTCTGTTTCCTGCGAGCAAACGAAGAACAAGGAAGAAACTAAGATTGAAATCTGGATATCGCGAATATAAGATGAAAGCTTTATTGATCAAGGTGGGGTTCTGTGACGTCTTGGTCTGGTCGTTGGACACAAACGAAGTACGCGAAGTTGCAGCTATGGCGAACTTTTAATCTAAACAAAACCCAAAGTCTAAACGATGCCCTAAGGGATGTATATATGGAGGAGAGAGGGGGAATTTCGTGGCCCTTGGTGGAGGGGTCCGAAACCAACCCTAAATCTTGTTTCCCCACACATACAGACTCTAAAAACAGCCTATACTTAAGTACTTCGAAAATACATGGGCCTGGCCCAATAATAAGGTGACGCAGCACCTAGAATATCCTCTGGACGAAATTTATGAAGTGGCATCTTGTATATTTCGTCCAAGGCTTCATGCACTCATTATGGTGGCTTCAAAGTCCTGGAATCATCACTTGTAACTCCGTTCTTGTTCCCCTTGCGCATGCCATCATCTCCATGCTTGAACTTGCTCCAAGGTTCATCTTTCTTGTCCAAGCTAGGCCCTTCATTTGTAAGCAAAACAAATGTATCCAATTTAGGCAGCATCATATTCTCATGAACATTAGAATCATTACCAAGAAACGAAAGTACCTGATAATTCAATTGGCGTGCGCGAGCTCTAGTAATTGGTCCAGTATGTATAGCAGCAGGGGTTGTGGGTGTAACAATGGTATTGATGTCCTCATCATCCTCCCCTTCTTGAAATGAAGTCGTCCTCGACGAAAGTTCATCGTCCTCACCCAAATAAGGCTTCAAATCTGCAATGTTAAAAGTGGGACTAACCCCAAAATCTGCAGGCAGCTCAAGTTTATATGCATTATCATTTATTTTCTCTAACACCTTAAAAGGACCATCAGCACGTGGCATTAGCTTTGATTTGCGCAAATTAGGAAATCTATCCTTACGCAAATGTAACCAAACAAGATCTCCAGGTGCAAACACAACATGTTTTCTACCCTTATCTCCAGCAAGTTTATATTTAGCATTCATACGCTCAATGTTTTCCTTAGTTAACTCATGCATTTTTAAAATCAATTCAGCACGTTCTTTAGCATCAAAATTAACCTTCTCCGAAGATGGAAGAGGCAACAAATCAATAGGTGCACGAGGTAGGAAACCATACACAATTTCAAAAGGGCACATCTTAGTAGTAGAATGCAATGAACGATTATAAGCAAATTCAATATGAGGCAAGCATTCTTCCCACATTTTCTTGTTATTCTTCAAAACAGCCCTAAGCATAGTAGACAATGTTCTATTGACTACTTCAGTTTGTCCATCAGTTTGGGGGTGACAAGTAGTACTAAAAAGCAGCTTAGTCCCCAACTTAGCCCATAAACATCTCCAAAAGTGGCTAAGAAATTTAGTATCACGATCTGAAACAATAGTATTTGGCACACCATGCAAGCGAATAATTTCACGAAAGAACAAATCAGCAACATTAACAGCATCATCGCTTTTATGACATGGTATAAAGTGTGCCATTTTCGAGAACCTATCCACGACAACAAATATGCTATCCCTCCCCTTCTTTGTTCGAGGTAAACCTAAAACAAAGTCCATAGATATATCCTCCCAAGGAACACTAGGTACAGGCAAAGGCATATATAAACCATGAGGATTGAGTCGTGACTTAGCTTTTTGACATGTAGTGCAGCGAGCAACAAAACACTCAACATCCCGTCTCATCTTTGGCCAAAAGAAATGTGTAGCAAGTATATCCTCCGTCTTCTTGACGCCAAAGTGTCCCATTAATCCTCCTCCATGCGCCTCCTGCAACAACAAAAGACGAACGGAGCTAGCTGGAATGCATAGCTTGTTAGCACGAAACACAAATCCATCGTTAAGAATGAACTTGTTCCAAGTTCTCCCTTCCTTACAATTCTGCAATACATCTTTAAATTCAGCATCATGAACATATTGATCTTTGATGGTCTCCAAACCAAATATTTTAAAGTCAAGTTGTGAAAGCATAGTATAACGACGAGACAATGCATCAGCAATAACATTTTCTTTACCCTTCTTGTGTTTAATGACATAAGGGAAAGTCTCAATGAATTCAACCCATTTAGCATGTCTACGGTTCAGTTTTGCTTGACTTTTAATGTGTTTCAAAGATTCATGATCAGAATGTATAACAAATTCCTTGGGCCATAAATAATGTTGCCATGTTTCTAAGGTCCGAACAAGAGCATATAATTCTTTATCATAAGTAGAATAGTTCAGACTAGGCCCACTCAATTTTTCAGAAAAGTATGCAACAGGTTTGCCATCTTGTAATAACACACCTCCTAATCCAATTCCACTAGCATCACATTCAAGCTCAAAAGTCTTATTAAAATTAGGAAGTTGGAGTAAAGGAGCATGTGTCAACTTATCTTTCAATACTGTGAAGGCTTCTTCCTGTGCGGTACCCCAAACAAAAGGCACATCCTTCTTTGTAAGCTCGTTGAGAGGTGCAGCAATGGTGCTGAAATCTCTCACAAAACGCCTATAGAAACCAGCGAGGCCAAGGAAACTCCTCACTTGTGTGACCGTTTTGGGCTGCGACCAACTCTCAATAGCTTCAATCTTGGCTTTATCAACTTCAATTCCCTGTGGAGTAACAACATAGCCAAGAAAAGATACTCGGTCGGTGCAAAAGGTGCACTTTCCAAGGTTACCAAACAAACGTGCATCACGTAGAGCAATAAAAACAGCACGTAAATGTTCCAAATGTTCCTCCAAAGATTTGCTATAAATCAATATGTCATCAAAGTAAACTACCACAAATCGTCCAATGAAAGCACGTAAAACTTCGTTCATTAATCTCATGAAAGTACTAGGTGCATTAGTTAACCCAAAAGGCATGACTAACCACTCATATAATCCAAACTTAGTTTTAAATGCTGTTTTCCATTCATCTCCCAATTTCATACGAATTTGATGGTATCCACTACGCAAATCAACTTTGGAGAATATTGTAGAGCCACTCAATTCATCAAGCATATCATCTAGCCTAGGAATAGGATGACGATAACGAATAGTAATATTATTAATGCCTCTACAATCAACGCACATACGCGACGTACCATCCTTTTTCGGCACTAAAATGATAGGAACAGCACAAGGACTAAGGGATTCGCGTATATAACCTTTGTCGAGCAGTTCTTGTACTTGACGCATAATCTCCTTCGTCTCCTCTGGATTGGTACGGTATGGTGCACGGTTGGGTAATGATGCACCGGGAATTAAGTCAATTTGATGCTCAATCCCTCGAATAGGTGGTAATCCCGGTGGCACGTCTTGTGGAAAGACGTCAGCGAACTCCTGCAAAATGTTAGTGACAGCAGGAGGCAAAGAGGAAGGCACGTCCTCGAATGAAAATAATGCCTCTTTGCACACAAAAGCATAGCAAACAGATTTGCTGAAATCTAGCTCATCAATATCAGATTTGTGGCAAGTAAACATGCACTTTTCAATTTAATTTCAGAAGCAACACTAGATGGTTTATTATTAGGTTTCATTTGTTGCTCAAATTCTTTTGCCACAGTCTGGTTTTCACTCTTATTTTTCTCCTGTTTTGCTTTATTAGCTCTATTAATATCATGTTTCAAAATGGATTCCAGAGTCATAGGAAGCAAAGTAATATTTTTATCTTTATGAACAAGAGTATACTGATTGTTTCTACCATGGTGTACAGAATTTTTATCAAATTGCCATGGTCTACCAAGTAATAAGGAACATGCTTGCATAGGTACCACATCACAATCAACATAATCAGCATATGTAGAGATACTAAAATGCACACGAACAGTACGTGTGACCTTAACCTTGCCGCTGTTATTGAACCATTGGATGTAGTAAGGATATGGATGTGGTATTTTGGTGAGAGATAGGTTCTCCACCATCTCCATGCTAGCCAAGTTATTGTAGCTCCCTCCATCTATGATGACACGAATAGAACGTTCCTTCACAACTCCCTTTGTATGGAACAAATTATGCCTCTGATTTTGCTCAGCTTGTGTAACCTGCACACTCAAAACACGTTGAGCAACTAAACATTCATACCTGTCAGCATCTTCAGCAGCCATGTATTGCGTCTCATGATCAGAATCATCTCCACCGTGTTCTTCATGTGTAATAAGAGCCAACGTCTCCTTATCATAGTCACTAGCGGACTCATACCCACCATCCTCAATAGCAATCATCACGCACTGAGATTGGCATTCTCTCGCAAAATGTCCTCTTCCCTTACAACGACGACAAATAATATCACTTGTGTGCCCTGTTGATGCCATGGAACAAGAAGAAGAGCTCTCCACAGGCCCGACAGGTGTGCTCTTGGCAGATAGTGGTGGTTGTGCCTGCTTTCTTGTATCATGGCTGGAGGTGGCACCTGATGGAGGTGCTGGTGGAGTGGAAGTAGAGGATGCACGTGGTGTCCATGATGAAGGTCGACCTATAGAAAAGTTAGTTCGCGTCAATGCCTGTCGATCCTGCACTTCACGTTCAGCTTTACAAACAAGATGGAATAAACGAGTGATATTAGTATACTCCTTATACTCTAGAATGGTCTGAATCTCTCTATTTAATCCACCCATAAAACGTGCAAGCATAGCTTCATTCTCCTCAACAATACCACATCTAATCATGCCAGTTTGTAATTCTTGATAATATTCTTCTACAAAAAAATTCCCTGTCTTAAGCGTTGCAATTTTTGAAGTAATTCATGTTGATAATATGGTGGAAGCCAACGAGTACGCATATAAGTTTTTAAAGCAGCCCAAGTAGCTGGAATAGGATATAATCTACAATGTTCAGACCACCAAACACATGCAAAGCTAGTGAAAGCAGAAACAGCAGCAGGAACACGTCTCTCCTCAGGATATTGTAAACATGTAAATCGTTGTTCAGTTTCTAACTCCCAAGTAAGATATATATCAGGAACATATCTACCCTCAAATGGTGGAATATTCAATTTTAGTTTAGGAAGATGGTCATGTACCTCAGGTGGTGGTGCAGCCCTACCGTTGCGATGATATGCATGAGGACGACCTGGTGGTGGTGGTGCTGGTGGTTGCACATAGTTCTGATTTTGCTCAACCTCATCCTCGTAATGGTCCTCTACCTCTGCAATAGCAGCAGGAGCGACAAAAGCACTAACAGTAGGTACAACAGCACCAGAAATTTGACCAGGCTCAATGGGAACGCGTTGTGCTCGTCCCACTTGATTTGGAAGACGATGTTGTTTTTGTTGTTGTAGAGGTGCGACAGGTGCAGTGGGCGGTGGAAGATGCGCGAGCAATTCATTAAACTTGTTATCGAGCTTTGTTTTGAACGCCTTCTCAATGCCATCTATCTTCTCCAAGGCCTCTTCAAATCTGTTTAGCACATCTTCCACCTGTCCACTCATCATTTGCTGAAACTTATCATGTAACTCTTTGTTCGTCATGTTCTCCCAGTCAATCGCGTCGGGTTGTGATCCTGCCATGGTTAGCAGCAATAGAAACACACAAGAATATGATCCTACAGACTACTAGAAAATGGCGGTGGTGGAATGTCATAAATCCGTCAAGCAAATCTCAAATTCTTACCAGTTCTTACCCAGCAGCAGGCGGTGATCGGCAACCGTCGTAGTCAAAACTCTCAAAGCTTGGATAGAGCGATTACCAGGGAGAGTCAAACGCACGATGTTGATATATGTGGAGGTAGGAAGGCTTATAATATGGTAGCCAAAAGGGTCAGCAATAATCAATTCAGAGATGCAAAGTTGAATAAACGCTCAACGACGGTACTGTGCTGGTCCTAGGCTAGACCGTGCTAGAGACGCGAGCCTAGAACACTAACAAAATCACGGTGCTGCACGTAAACAATGGAGGAGCACACTGAATTATTTTTCTCTCTTTTTTTGCACTTTTTTTCCTCTTTTTTTTGCTCCGCAACAATTTTTTTTCGAAAAAGTCTACAAATGGTCTAAAAACTGCCTAGCCAGAATTTACAGACTTAGTTTTTTTTAGTTTGGAACTATTTTTCTTCTGCGGATGGCTTGAAAGTTGGGGAGTCCTACTCTGTCACGACTCGGAGTATCGCGTGATCTGGAAATCGAAAATAAAGCAACAATTACTGGACTCGGACTAGGATAGGTGGCGGTGAGATGAATCTGGTGGAATCTCGGACTGGTGGCGCCGATGAATCTGGTGGAAATCGGACTGGTGGTGGATATATGTTGCAGGTGAACTCGGAGCGTGATGGCGGCGGATATGTGGTGGTCTATATTGACTCGGATTGGTGGTGAATATGGCAGCGACGATGAAGTTGGTGTGGTGGTGGTATATGGCAGCGGCGACGTGACAACCTGTGAACAGAACTCGAAACTCTAAAAGACTAGACGCTAAGACCAGCAACTTGACACGACGATGCAACCGCAAATTCAACAAAGCAAATATAAAAAAGATTATGCAAGGGCTCAGATTGGTTCGGATAGGATGAACTAACCCTAATTTTTTTGGCTTTTTCGTGGACTATAGGTATGAAGAACATACTCGATCTAAACTACAAAAAACTATAAAATCTCACCGAGCAACCTGGAAATCTGATACCACTTGATAGAGGCAAAGGTGTCCCGATGTTTCGATGAGATGGTGGCTATCATTTCTGTGGGAGTGGACCTTGACGATCCGACTACGAACGTGCGAGACGTCGCGCCTTAGCAATCGCTAAACCAACTTCCGAGGGGTTATTGACCACGCCGGAGCACGATCAACCTGACCACGAGGGTCTGTTTCCTGCGAGAAAATGAAGAACAAGCAAGAAACTGAGATTGCAATCTGGATATTGCGAATATAAGATGAAAGCTTTATTGATCAAGGTGGGGTTCTGTGACGTCTTGGTCTGGTCGTTGGACACAAACGAAGTACGCGAAGTTGCAGCTATGGCGAACTTTTAATCTAAACAAAACCCAAAGTCTAAACGATGCCCTAAGGGCTGTATATATGGAGGCGAGAGGGGGAATTTCGTGGCCCTTGGTGGAGGGGTCCGAAACCAACCCTAACTCTTGTTTCCCCACACATACGGACTCTAAAAACAGCCTATACTTAAGTACTTCGAAAATACATGGGCCTGGCCCAATAATAAGGTGACGCAGTACCTAGAATAGCCTCTGGACGAAATTTATGAAGTGGCATCATGTATATTTTGTCCCATGCTTCATGCACTCATTATGGTGGCTTCAGAGTCCTGGAATCATCACTTGTAACTCCGTTCTTGTTCCCCTTGCGCATGCCATCATCTCCATGCTTGAACTTGCTCCAAGGTTCATCTTTCTTGTCCAAGCTAGGCCCTTCATTTGTAAGCAAAACAAATGTATCCAATTTAGGCAGCATCATATTCTCATGAACATTAGAATCGTTACCAAGAAACGGAAGTACCTGATAATTCAATTGGCGTGCGCGAGCTCTAGTAATTGGTCCAGTATGTATAGCAGCAGGGGCTGTGGGTGTAACAATGGTATTAATGTCCTCATCAGTAGGACTCCCGAAATTCCATGCTACCTGCAGTAGAAAAATAGTTCCAAACTAAAAAACTAAGTCTAGAAAATTCTGGCTAGGCAGTTTTAGACCGTTTGTAGACTTTTTCGGGAAAAAGTTGTTGCGGAGCAAAAAAAAGAGGAAAAAGTGCAAAAAAAGTGAAAAAAAATAAAAAAAATCAGAGAGTGCTCCTCCCTTGTTAACGTGCCACGCGGTGATTTTGTTCGTGTTCTAGGCTCACGTCTCTAGTACGGTCTAGCCTAGGACCAGCACAGTACTGTCGTTGAGCGTTTATTGAACTTTGCATCTCTGAATTGATTATTGATGACCCTTTTTGCTACCATATTATAAGCCTTCCCAGCTCCACATACATCTACGTCATACATTTGACTCTCCCTGGTAATCGCTCTATCCAAGTTTTGACTAGGATGGTTGCCGATCACCGCCTGCAGATGGGTAAGGACTGGTAAGAATTTGAGATTGGCTTGACGGATTTGTGACGCCCCACCACCACCATTTTCTAGTAGTCTGTAGGAACATATTCTTGTGTGTTTCTATTGCTGCTAACCATGGCAGGATCACAAGTCGATGAGACTGACTGGGAGAACATGAAGAATAAGGAGTTGCATGATAAATTTCAGCAAATGGTGACTGAACTGGTGCAAGATGTGCTGAACAATTTTGACGAGGCCATGGATAAGATAACTGGCTTTGAGAATATGTTCGAAACAAAGCTCGATAACAAATTTAATGAACTACTTGCGCATCTTCCACAACCACCACCAGCTGCACCTGCCGTACCTCTACAACAACAACAACAACAACAATGACTACCTCCACGTCACGAAATAGCCCTCCGCCAAGCGAGTCGTGTCCCTCTTGAGCCTGGCCAAACTGTTGGTGCTCCTGTTGGTACTTCTGTGGCTCCTGCTGCTCATGCGGAGGAGGATGATTATGCAGGAGATTACGAGGATGAGGTTGATCAAAATCAGAACTAAGTGCAACCACCAGCACCATAACCACCAGGTCGTCCACATGCAAATAATGGCAATGGTAGGGCTCCCCCTCAGGTACGAGATCATGACCATCTCCCTAAACTGAAATTGAATATTCCACAATTTGAGGGTAGATACATTCCTGATATATATCTTACTTGGAGGTTAGAAACCGAATAACATTTTACATGTTTAGAATATCCCGAGGAGAGACGTGTTGCTGCTGCACTTTGTGCTTTCACTAGTGTTGCTTGTGTGTGGTGGTCTGAACATCGTAGATTATATCCGAATAATATTCCAACTACTTGGGATGCTTTGAAAACTGCTATGCGTACTCGTTGGGTTCCACCATATTATCAACGTGAATTATTTCAAAAATTACAGTGTTTAAGACAAGGAAAAAATTTTGTAGAGGAATATTATCAGGACATACAAACTGGCATGATTAGCTGTGGTATTGTTGAGGATAATGAAGCTATGCTTGCACATTTTATGGGTGGATTAAATAGAGAGATTCAGACAATTCTAGAGTATAAGGAGTATAATAATATCACTCGTTTATTCCATCTTGCTTGTAAAGCTGAACGTGAAGTGCAGGATCGACATGCATTGGCGCGAACTAACTATTCTGCAGGTCGATCTTCATCATGGACACCGCGTGCATCCTTTACTTCCACATGTTTTGCTGCACCGGTGCCTCCATCAGCTGCCCCCGCCAACCATGATACAAGAAAGCGGGCACAACCACCACTATCTGCCAAGAGCACAGCTTCTGGGCCTGCACAGAGCTCTTCTTCATCCATGGCATCAACAGGGCAAACACATGATATTATTTGTCGTCGTTGCAAGGGTGGAGGTCATTATGCGAGACAATGCCCATCTAAGCATGTGATGATTGTTACTGAGGATGGTGGGTATGAGTCCGCTAGTGACTATGATGAGGAGACCTTGGCTCTTATTACAAGTGAAGAACATGGTGGAGATGATTCTGATCATGAGACGCAATACATGGCTGCTGAAGATGCTGACAGGTATGAATGTTTATTTGCTCAATGTGTTTTGAGTGTGCAGGTTACACAAGCTGAGCAAAATCAAAGGCATAATTTGTTCCATACAAATGTAGTTGTGAAGGAACGTTCTGTTCGCGTCATCATAGATGGAGGGAGCTGCAACAACTTGGCTAGCATGGCGATGGTTGAGAAGCTATTTCCCACCACAAGATCACATCCACATCCTTACTACATCCAATGGTTCAACAACAGTGGCAAGGTTAAGGTAACACGTACTGTTCGTGTGCATTTTAGTATCTCTACATATGCTGATTATGTTGATTGTGATGTGGTACCTATGCAAGCATGTTCCTTATTACTTGTCAGACCATGGCAATTTGATAAAAATTCTGTACACCATGTTAGAAACAATCAATGTACTCTTGTTCATAAGGACAAAAATATTACTTTTCTTCCTATGACTCCTAATTCCATTTTGAAAGATGATATTAATAGAGCTAATAAAGCAAAACAGGAGAAACATAAGAGTGAAAATCAGATTGTGGAAAAAGAATTTGAGCAACAAATGAAGCCTAATAATAAACCATATAGTGTTGCTTCTGAAATTAAATTGAAAAGTGCATGTTTACTTGCCACCAAATCTGATATTGATGATCTAGATTTCAGCAAATCTGTTTGCTATGCTTTTGTGTGCAAAGAGGCATTATTTTCATTGGAGGACGTGCCTTCCTCTTTGTCTCTTGCTGTTACTAACATTTTGCAGGAGTTCGCTGATGTCTTTCCACAAGATGTGCCACCCGGATTACCACATATTCGAGGGATTGAGCATCAGGTTGACTTAATTCCCGGTGCTTCGCTACCCAACCATGCACCATACCGTATCAATCTAGAGGAGATGAAGGAGATTATGTGTCAAGTCCAGGAGCTGCTCGATAAAGGTTATATTCACGAATCCCTTAGTCCTTGTGTTGTTCCTATTATTCTAGTGTCGTAAAAGGATGGCACGTCGCGTATGTGTGTTGATTGTAGAGGCATTAATAATATTACTATTCGTTATCATCATCCTATTCCTGGGCTAGATGATATGCTTGATGAATTGAGTGGCTCTACAATATTCTCCAAAGTTGATTTGCGTAGTGGATACCATCAAATTCGTTTGAAATTGGGAGATGAATGGAAAACAACATTTAAAACTAAGTTTGGTTTATATGAGTGGTTAGTCATGCCTTTTGGGTTAACTAATGCCCCTAGTACTTTCATGAGACTAATGAACAAAGTTTTACATGCTTTCATTGGACAATTTGTGGTAGTTTATTTTGATGATATACTGATTTATAGCAAATCTTTGGAAGAAGATTTGGAACATTTACGTGCTGTTTTTATTGCTCTACGTGATGCATGTTTGTTTGGTAACCTTGGTAAGTGGACCTTTTGCACCGACTGAGTATCTTTTCTTGGCTATGTTGTTACTCCACAGGGAATTGAAGTTGATAAAGACAAGATTGAAGCTATTGAGAGTTGGCCGCAGCCCAAAACGGTCATGCAAGTGAGGAGTTTTCTTGGCCTCGCTGGATTCTATAGGCGTTTTGTGAGAGATTTCAGCACCATTGCTGCACCTCTCAATGAGCTTACAAAGAAGGATGTACCTTTTGTTTGGGGTACCGCACAGGAAGAAGCATTCACGGTTTTGAAAGATAAGTTGCACATGCTCCTTTACTCCAACTTCCTGATTTTAATAAGACTTTTGAGCTTGAATGTGATGCTAGTGGAATTGGATTAGGAGGTGTGTTATTACAAGATGTTGCATACTTTTCTGAAAAATTGAGTGGGCCTAGTCTGAATTATTCTACTTATGATAAAGAATTATATGCTCTTGTTCGGACTTTAGAAACATGGCAACATTATTTATAGCCCAAAGAATTTGTTATACATTCTGATCATGAATCGTTGAAACATATTAAAAGTCAAGCTAAACTGGATCATAGACATGCTAAATGGGCTGAATTCATTGAGACTTTCCATTATGTCATTAAACACAAGAAGGGTAAAGAAAATGTTATTGCTGATGCATTGTCTCGTCGCTATACTATTCTTTCACAACTTGACTTCAAAAAATTTGGTTTGGAGACCATCAAAGATCAATATGTGCATGATGCTGATTTTAAAGATGTAATGCAGAATTGTAAAGAAGGAAGAACGTGGAACAAGTTCGTCGTGAATGATGGATTTGTGTTCCTTGCTAACGAGCTATGCATTCCAGCTAGCTCCGTTCTGTGACGCCCCAAGACCGGAGCTTCAGATCCCTTCCTTTTATCTCGTTGTCGTTGTGTGTTTGAACTGTTTGTTGCGATGATCGGATGAGTGCCATTGTCATATTTTGCTTCTTGCATCATGTTCATCATTTGGTTATATTGCATTGTCATGCCCATCGTTGTCATGTTGCATTTGTGCCTCTTGTATTTTTGCATTCTCATAATCATCATGTGCATTGTCATATTCATGCATGTCACATTGTTGGATGCTCCATGTATGATCATGCATCATCACCTCCTCCTTCCTTCTTCTTTCTTTCATTTTGGCAAGTGACCTTTTCCCCTCCTCAAGTAATGTTCATTATTTTCCTGATGCTAGTTCACCATGCCTAAACCCTCTCTGTCAAATTTAAGATCCTTTGGAGTTGTTTTGGTTAGGTTCAAAAATGCCTCAAGTTTGAATCAAATTTAAACTTGTTTATTTTTCTACCTCTAAAAATGTCCTTACCAATTTTATCAAATAGGGCATGAATTCAGGGTCATGAGGATATTTTTATATTTCTCATACACCTCTCCTTTTCCCCTGTGCTTTTCTCTTTATTTTCTCCTTGAAGAAAATTAGAGAAAAGATAACTGCAGCTTTAGGCCAGCCGCAGCCCACTTGGCCTCCCTCCAAGCCGGCCCACCTAGGCCATCCTCTCCCGCAACCCAGCTGCCAGGCCTCTCACCACCCCCTCTCTACCGGGCCGGCCTCTAAGGCCCAGCCGCGCCCCGCTGTAACCCTAGCCCGCACCTTGCTCTCCTCCTAGCGCCGCCACCAGAGAGCCTCGTTCGAACCTCCCCTCCCTCGATCCCTTCCCCTCGCGCCGCCAGAAACCCCGACGCCGGATGCCCTCTGCCCGATCCCATCTCCCTCTCCTCGATCTCCCTCGAACCCCATCGATGGCGCCCCTTCTCCTCCTCCGCCTGGTGCCTGCGAAGCCACACGCCATCGCCCTCCTGCTTCCCAGCCGGGCTCCTTCCTCCATGGCGCCTCCTCGTCGCCCGAGGCCTGCAGCCTGTGCCTCCCTCCACAGGTGGGCTTGAGCAGGAGCTTCCCGAGCCGGTGCTCGTTGGTCACCTCCACACGCCCTCCGTCGTCTGCTTCCGGCGCCTCCGACCCTCCTCTGCATCGTCTCCCTTTTCACCATGGCCCGACCCCAGAGCACCTCCTACCGCGAGCTCCGCCAGGACCACGTCGCCACTCCGGCCATTCCTCTGCCGTCTAGCGCCACCCCCATCCGGATCCATCAAGCCCCGCTACGCACCTTCTTTGCCTCGCCATCCCTCGTCCTGACCAGCAGCAGGAGCTCGAGCCCTGCCATGCCACTGTGTTCTTCCAGCTTCGTCGGCCCCCTTGTTTTGACTGGCAGGTCAAGAACGACTCCGTCGCGTCCTTCCTGCACCCCCACACGTCGTCCGCGAGCGTCAGGAGCACCCTCACGTGATGACTAGAACAGCGCCAAGTCGTTGCCTCTTCGCACCTGTGATGGCTTGCTTGGACGCATTCGAAACCAGATTTGGAACCTCAAGCGCCAAGTACCGTGAGTTCGAAGATCTTCGATGCACCAAGTCCTTCGACGACAAGTACCAATACGAACGTGAACATCTACCATCGAGATGTACTACACGATGCCTACCAAGTTCGACGACGCTCTCCGCCCGAACGACTACCGCCGACGCGTACCTCTCCGTCGCTGTCGGTTTCATCAAGTTCAATGGTGAACCCCGAAGCCCTCGGATTCGTCAAGTATGAAGACCCTTAGTACCACGACAACCCCAAAGGAATATGTATTCGTCAAGTTCACCTTCAAAATGTGTACCACTACCGCCGCCCGAACATCTACAGAACATGTACCACAACCATCGGTGAAGACCCCGTGGACGTCAAGTTCCGTGTCATTGACCCCGAACCTCTACGAAAACGTGTACGACTACTTCCGTGGCGAAGACCCGTGTACAACTACCATTGCTGAAGGCCGTCGAGTGAACGTCTACCCACATCGTGTATTTGACCAAGTTCGATGACGACTTCCGAAGAACTCGGATTCGCCAAGTTCTACTACCGTCCCCCCTGGAAACCTTGGATCCGTCAAGTACCTCTCCAAAAACGAACGTGAACCACTACTTCCCTCGACGACCCGTGAATGACTACTTCCACTACGAACTCGTTCCGCCCGAAATGCACGCTTCGAAGGTATAACCCCGAGACGACCGTCCGAGAAGGATTGCATGTGTTGTATGAGATACACCCGTTGTCTGCACCGTGTCCTTAGTGTCTCTCGCATCCATGCTGTCGACACATGGGACACCCGGTAACCGGGAGGACCCCACCTTCTATGACATGTCACACTCCCGTCACACTTTATTTTGCACCGGTATCTCAATTGAGTTACTGGAACCGATATGTTGCCGTGGCATCATTGTCGGATTCGTTGTCGTGGCCCCCTTTTCCTTCCGCCATGGCGACAATGCCCCATAATATGCTTATGCCAACTTTTAATAAAAAAATTGCATAAACTTGCACATGTCATCCGCATCATGATAACAACATTTAAAATGGTTAAAAGTGTTGTTTGCTTAAATTACCAAATGCACATGAGGTTTTACCAGAATTGTTGTTTGTTGTTTCCGGCCTCATTTAAACTTGCCTAAATAGATAATTTTTTATGCTTGTTCTCTTGCCATGTTAACCAACATTTAATTTTGTTGAGTACCTAATCGGGAGTGAACTAAATAATTGATGTGGTGTTCTGTCAATATGCAACCCGTTGCATATTAAGCTCCACTTAATTCGTAGTATTGTTTGTTGCACTTTGCCATACCATGCCTCTTTAAACCGGACATGCATCATACTTCATTGTGCATCAGGCCATGTTTTGTGGTGGTTGTTTACTATGTTGCTCGGTTCTTTCCGGGTTGCCTCTCTTGTTAGCTTCGGTTTCGTTCCGCAGTTGTGAGGATCCGTTCGACAACGTCCGTTTGTCTTCTTCATGGACTCGTTCTTCTTCCTTGCGGGATCTCAGGCAAGATGACCATACCCTTGAAATCACTTCTATTTTTGCTTGCTAGTTGCTCGCTCTTTTGCTATGCCGCGATACCTACCACTTGCTATATCATGCCTCCCATATTGCCATGTCAAGCCTCTTGATGTAGGGTAGAACCCTAGTGGCCTGATCTTTCACGAAAGGAGCAGATCCCGCGAAGAACACGAGGAACACGAGGGGGAAAATGAGGGAAATCATGAGGGGAAACACGAGAGAATCACTAAACCAACAAGAAATAGTCACACATGTGCTAGATCCTCGAAACACAAAGAGATACACGATCCAAATCCAACAAAGGACGATACATAGGGCAACCGGTTCTTCTCCATGAGGAGGTCTTGAATCGACAAGGGGATCTTCCTGTCAGGACCCCGATTCCAAGTCACATCGATCTAGCCGGTAACACCTCATATCACTTTGCGGCCTCACGCACGATATTCCCACGGGTGTCACCTTACCATGGCCCGGGACCGTTTGCGCCTTTTGGCTCACGTATATGATAGTGTCGCTAGCATCCATATGACAGAGAACCCGGGCCGACATGGCTAGTCGTGAACCCAAAGAGGCACCAACCTATGGGGACAGGCATACATGAATCACATCGAGCATGTCGGTCAGCAGCGTGTGAATCCGGGCTGTACCATTGGGCTAATAGGACTCTGGGAACCCAGGCTGTAGCAGGCTAGGCAGGTGATGAGGACATCAATACCATTGTTACACCCACAGCCCCTACTGTTACATATACTGGACCAATTACTAGAGCTTGCGCACGCCAATTAAATTACCAGGTACTTTCGTTTCTTGGTAATGATTCTAATGTTCATGAGATTATGATGCTGCCTAAATTGGATACATTTGTTTTGCTTACAAATGAAGGGCCTAGCTTGGAGAAGGATGAACATTGGAGCAAGAACACGCATGGAGTTGATGGCATGCGCAAGGGGATCAAGAACGGAGTTACAAGTGATGATTTCAGGACTTTGAAGCCGCCATAAGGAGTGCATGAAGCCTTGGACGAAATATACAAGATGCCACTTCATAATATTCGTCCATAGGCTATTCTAGGTGCTGCATCACCTTATTAATGGGCCAGGCCCATGTAATTTCGAAATACTTAAGTATAGGCTATTTTTAGAGTCCGTATGTGTGGGGAAACAAGAGTTAGGGTTGGTTTCGTACACCACCCTCAAGGGCCACGAAATTCCCCCCTCTTCCTCCATATATACAGCCCTTAGGGCGTCGTTTAGACTTTAGGTTTTGTTTAGATTAAAAGTTCGCCATAGTTGCAACTTCTCGTACTTCGTTTGTGTCCAACGACCAGACCAAGACGTCACAGAACCCCACCTTGATCAATAAAGCTTTCATCTTATATTCGCAATATCCAGATTGCAATCTTAGTTTCTTGCTTGTTCTTCATTTGTTTTCAGGAAACAGACCCTCGTGGTCAGGTTGATCGTGCTCCGGCGTGGTCAATAACCCCTCGGAAGTTGGTTTAGCGATTGCTAAGGCGCGATGTCTCGCACGTTTGTAGTCAGACCGTCAAGGTCGACTCCCCCAGAAACGATAGCCACCATCTCATCGAAACATCGAGACACCTTTGCCTCTATCAAGTGGTATCAGATTTCCAGGTTGCTCGGTGAGATTTTACAGTTTTTCGTAGATTAGATCGAGTCTGTTCTTCATACCTACAGTTCACGAAAAAGCCACAAAAAAATTAGGGTTAGTTCATCATATCCGAACCAATCTGAGCCTTTGCATAATCTTTTTAGGGTTTTTACTTTGTTGAATTTGCGGTTGCATCGTCGTGTCAAGTTGCTGGTCTTAGAGTCTAGTCTTTTAGAGTTTCGAGTTCTGGTCATAAGTTGTCACGCCGCCGCCGCACCATCATCATCGCCCATCTACCACCTTTGCTTATCCGCCACCGCTCTGAATCCATATCCATATACCACCACCAATCCTATCCATATACCACCACCAATCTGTATCCATATACCACCACCGCTACCATATACCACCACCGCTGCCATATACCACAACCGTATATCCACCACCAATCCGAGTTCTTCTCATATTAGGTTTGTTCTTGAGATCAATCTAAATTCCGATTCGTGTTTCCTTGCCTGCGTAGGTCTCGGAAAAAAAACACGGGCAGTTTTCAGGCCAAAATTTTCACGGGCAAAAATATTTTTTCCCTATCCTATTTTTAGGCTTTTCCGAGTCTTTTGAGCCACGTGCCATCATAGTGATTTTTTGTCGCACTTTTTCGTCGTCGCTGCCCTGATTTCTGAAAAAAGTGTAAAAAAAATCGTGCCCATCCTATCAGTTTGATGAGGAAAGAGTTTTGAGACACTCGCCATTATAGTGATTTTTCGCAAAAAAAAGAGGAGCGCAAAAAAAGGAGCGCAAAAAAAAAGTGTTCCAGAGTGTGCTTTTCCCTTATTTACGTGCAGCGCCGTGATTTTGTTAGTGTTCTAGGCTCGCGTCTCTAGCACGGTCTAGCCTAGGACCAGCACAGTACCGTCATTGAGCGTTTATTCAACTTTGCATCTATGAATTGATTATTGCTGACCCTTTTTGCTACCATACTATAAGCCTTCCCAGCTCCACATACATCTACGTCGTGCGTTTGACTCTCCCTGGCAATCGCTCTATCCAAGCTTTTGAGAGTTTTGACTACAACGGTTGCCGATCACCGCCTGCTGCTGGGTAAGAACTGGTAAGAATTTGAGATTTGCTTGACGGATTTGTGACACCCGCCACCACCACCAGTTGTTAGTAGTCTGTAGGATCATATTCTTGTGTGTTTCTATTGCTGCTAGCCATGCTAGGATCACAAGCCGGCGAGACTGACTGGGAGAACTTGACGAACAAGGAGCTTCATGATAAGTTTCAGCAAATGGTGAGTGGACAGGTGCAAGATGTGCTAAACAGATTTGAAGAGGCCATGGAGAAGATAGATGGCATGGAGAAGACGTTTGAAACAAAGCTCGATAACAAGTTTGCTGAATTGCTTTCGTGTTTTCCACCACCACCACCGGCTGCTCCTGCCGCACCTCTGCAACAACAGCAACAACACCGACTACCTCCACGTCGGGAAACAGCCCTCCGCCGAGCGAGCCGTGTACCTCTTCAGCCGGGCCAAACTGTTGGTGCTGCTGTTGATACTTCTGTGGCTCCTACTGCTGATGTGGAGGAGGATGATTATGTGGGAGATTATGAGGATGAGGTTGATCAAAATCAGAACTACGTGCCACCACCAGCACAGCAACCACCAGGTCGTCCACATGCAAATAATGGCAATGGTAGGGCTCACCCTCAGGTACGAGATCATGACCTTCTCCCTAAACTAAAATTGAATATTCCACCATTTGAGGGTAGATATGTTCCTGATATATATCTTACTTGAGAGTTAGAAACTGAACAACGATTTACATGTTTACAATATCCCGAGGAGAGACGTGTTCCTGCTGCTGTTTGTGCATTCACTAGTTTTGCATGTGTTTGGTGGTCTGAGCATTGTAGATTATATCCTATTCCGGCTACTTGGGATGCTTTGAAAACTGCTATGCGTACTCGTTGGGTTCCACCATATTATCAACGTGAATTACTTCAAAAATTGCAGCGCTTAAGACAGGGAAAAAATTCTGTATAAGAATATTATCAGGAATTACAAACTGGCATGATTAGATGTGGTATTGTTGAGGAGAATGAAGCTATGCTTGCACGTTTTATGGGTGGATTAAATAGAGAGATTCAGACGATTCTAGAGTATAAGGAGTATACTAATATCACTCATTTATTCCATCTTGCTTGTAAAGCTGAACGTGAAGTACAGGATCGATAGGCATTGGCGCGGACTAACTTTTCTGCAGGTCGACCTTCATCATGGACACCACGTGCATCATCTACTTCCACACGTTCTGCTACACCGGCGCCTCCGTCGGCTGCCACCTCCAACCGTGATACAATAAAGCAGGCACAATCACCACTATCTGCCAAGAGCACACCATGTGGGCCTGCAAAGAGCTCTTCTTCATCCATGGCATCAACAGGGCAAACACATGATATTATTTGTCGACGTTGCAAGGGTGGAGGTCATTATGCGAGAGAATGCCCATCTAAGCGTGTGATGATTGTTACTGAGGATGGTGGGTATGAGTCCGCTAGTGACTATGATGAGGAGACTTTGGCTCTTATTACACGTGACAAACACGGTGGAGACGATTCTGATCATGAGACGCAATACATGGCTCCTGAAGATGCTGACAGGTATGAATGTTTAGTTGCTCAACATGTTTTGAGTGTGCAGGTTACACAAGCTGAGCAAAATCAGAGGCATAATTTGTTCCATACAAAGGGAGTTGTGAAGGAACGTTCTATTCGCGTGATCATAGATGGAGGGAGTTGCAACAACTTGGCTAGCATGGAGATGGTGGAGAAGCTATCTCTCACCACAAGACCACATCCACATCCTTACTACATCCAATGGTTCAACAAAAGCGGCAAGGTTAAGGTAACACGTACTGTTCGTGTGCATTTTAGTATCTCTACATATGCTGATTATGTTGATTGTGATGTGGTACCTATGCAAGCATGTTCCTTATTACTTGGTAGACCATGGCAATTTGATAAAAATTCTGTACACCATGGTAGAAACAATCAGTATGCTCTTGTTCATAACGATGAAAATATTACTTTGCTTCCTATGACTCCTGATTCCATTTTGAAAGATGATATTAATAGAGCTAATAAAGCAAAACAGGAGACAAATAATAGTGAAAATCAGATTGTGGCAAAAGAATTTGAGCACCAAATGAAGCCTAATAATAAACCATCTACTGTTGATTCTGAAATTAAATTGAAAAGTGCATGTTTACTTGCCACCAAATCTGATATTGATGAGCTAGATTTTAGCAAATCTGTTTGCTATGCTTTTGAGTGCAAAGAGGTATTATTTTCATTCGAGGACGTGCCTTCCTCTTTGCCCCTTGCTGTCACTAACATTTTGCAAGAGTTCGCTGACGTCTTTCCACAAGACGTGCCACCGGGATTACCACCTATTCGAGGGATTGAGCATCAAATTGACTTAATTCCCGGTGCTTCGCTACCCAACCGTGCACCATACCGTACCAATCCAGAGGAGACGAAGGAGATTATGTGTCAAGTATAGGAGCTGCTCGACAAAGGTTATATACGCGAATCTCTTAGTCCTTGTGTTGTTCCTATTATACTAGTGCCTAAAAAGGATGTTACGTCGCGTATGTGTGTTGATTGTAGAGGCATTAATAATATTACTATTCATTATCGTCATCCTATTCCTAGGCTTGATGATATGCTTGATGAATTGAGTGGCTCTACAATATTCTCCAAAGTTGATTTGCGTAGTGGATACCATCAAATTCGTATGAAATTGGGAGATGAATGGAAAACAGCATTTAAAACTAAGTTTGGTTTATATGAGTGGTTAGTCATGCCTTTTGGGTTAACTAATGTGCCTAGTACTTTTATGAGATTAATGAACGAAGTTTTACGTGCTTTCATTGGATGATTTGTGGTAGTCTATTTTGATGATATACTGATTTATAGCAAATCTTTGGAAGCACATTTGGAACATTTACGTGTTGTTTTTATCGCTCTACGTGATGCACGTTTGTTTGGTAACC
Organism: Triticum aestivum; assembly: GCF_018294505.1. Lineage (NCBI taxonomy): Eukaryota > Viridiplantae > Streptophyta > Magnoliopsida > Poales > Poaceae > Triticum > Triticum aestivum. The sequence goes on from NC_057797.1 coordinate 339,883,678, forward strand.
TTGGGAAGTGCACCTTTTGCACCAACCGAGTATCTTTTCTTGGCTATGTTGTTGCTCCACAGGGAATTGAAGTTGATAAAGCCAAGATTGAAGCTATTGAGAGTTGGCCGCAGCCCAAAACGGTCACACAAGTGAGGAGTTTCCTTGGCCTCGCTGGTTTCTATAGGCGTTTTGTGAGAGATTTCAGCACCATTGCTGCACCTCTCAACGAGCTTACAACGAAGGATGTGCCTTTTGTTTGGGGTACCACACAGGAAGAAGCCTTCACGGTATTGAAAGATAAGTTGACACATGCTCCTTTACTCCAACTTCTTGATTTTAATAAGACTTTTGAGCTTGAATGTGATGCTAGTGGAATTGGATTAGGAGGTGTGTTATTACAAGATGGCAAACCTGTTGCATACTTTTCTGAAAAATTGAGTGGGCCTAGTCTGAACTATTCTACTTATGATAAATAATTATATGCTCTTGTTTGGACTTTACAAACATGGCAACATTATTTATGGCCCAAAGAATTTGTTATACGTTATGATCATGAATCTTTGAAACACATTAAAAGTCAAGCAAAACTGAACCGTAGACATGCTAAATGGGTTGAATTCATTGAGACTTTCCCTTATGTCATTAAACACAAGAAGGGTAAAGAAAATGTTATTACTGATGCATTGTCTCGTCGTTATACTATGTTTCACAACTTGACTTTAAAATATTTGGTTTGGAGACCATCAAAGATCAATATGTGCATGATGTTGAATTTAAAGATATATTGCAGAATTGTAAAGAAGGTAGAACATGGAACAAGTTCGTCGTTAATGATGGATTTGTGTTTTGTTCTAACAAGCTATGCATTCCAGCTAGCTCTGTTCGTCTTTTGTTGTTGCAGGAGGCGCATGGAGGAGGACTAATGGGAGACTTTGGCGTGAAGAAGACGGAGGATATACTTGCTACACATTTCTTTTGGCCAAAGATGAGACGGGATGTTGAGCGTTTTGTTGCTCGCTGCACTACATGTCAAAAAGCTAAGTCACGACTCAATCCTCATGGTTTATATATGCCTTTGCCTGTACCTAGTGTTCCTTGGGAGGATATATCTATGGACTTTGTTTTAGGTTTACCTCGAACAGAGAAGGGGGGGGGATAGCATATTTGTTGTCATGGATAGATTCTCGAAAATGGCACACTTTATACCATGTCATAAAAGCGATGATGCTGTTAATGTTGCTGATTTGTTCTTTCGTGAAATTATTCGCTTGCATGGTGTGCCAAATACTATTGTTTCAGATCGTGATACTAAATTTCTTAGCCACTTTTGGAGATGTTTATGGGCTAAGTTGGGGACTAAACTGCTTTTTAGTACTACTTGTCACCCCCAAACTGATGGACAAACTGAAGTAGTCAATAGAACATTGTCTACTCTGCTTAGGGCTGTTTTGAAGAATAATAAGAAAATGTGGGAAGAATGCTTGCCTCATATTGAATTTTCTTATAATCGTTCATTGCATTCTACTACTAAGATGTGCCCTTTTGAAATTGTGTATGGTTTCCTACCTCGGGCACCTATTGATTTCTTGCCTCTTCCATCTTCGGAGAAGGTTAATTTTGATGCTAAAGAACGTTCTGAATTGATTTTAAAAATGCATGAGTTAACTAAGGAAAACATTGAGCGTATGAATGCTAAATATAAACTTGCTGGAGATAAGGGTAGAAAACATGTTGTGTTTGCACCTGGAGATCTTGTTTGGTTACATTTGCGTAAAGATAGATTTCCTAATTTGCGCAAATCAAAGCTAATGCCACGTGCTGATGGTCCTTTTAAGGTGTTAGAGAAAATAAATGATAATGCATATAAACTTGAGCTACCTACAGATTTTGGCATTAGTCCCACTTTTAACATTGCAGATTTGAAGCCTTATTTGGGTGAGGAAGATGAGCTTCCGTCGAGGACGACTTCATTTCAAGAAGGGGAGGATGATGAGGACATCAATACCATTGTTACACCCACATCCCCTACTGTTACATATACTGGACCAATTACTAGAGCCCGCGCACGCCATTTAAATTACCAGGTACTTTCGTTTCTTGGTAATGATTCTAATGTTCATGAGATTATGATGCTGGCTAAATTGGATACATTTGTTTTGCTTACAAATGAAGGGCCTAGCTTGGAGAAGGATGAACATTGGAGCAAGAACACACATGGAGTTGATGGCATGCACAAGGGGATCAAGAACGGAGTTACAAGTGATGATTTCAGGACTTTGAAGCCGCCATAAGGAGTGCATGAAGCCTTGGACGAAATATACAAGATTCCACTTCATAATATTCGTCCATAGGCTATTCTAGGTGCTGCATCACCTTATTAATGGGCCAGACCCATGTAATTTCGAAATACTTAAGTATAGGCTATTTTTAGAGTCCGTAAGTGTGGGGAAACAAGAGTTAGGATTGGTTTCGGACCCCACCCTCAAGGCCACGAAATTCCCCCCTCTTCCTCCATATATACAGCCCTTAGGGCGTCGCTTAGACTTTGGGTTTTGTTTAGATTAAAAGTTCGCCATAGCTGCAACTTCTCGTACTTCGTTTGTGTCCAACGACCAGACCAAGACGTCACAGAACCCCACCTTGATCAATAAAGCTTTCATCTTATATTCACAATATCCAATCTCAGTTTCTTGCTTGTTCTTCATTTGCTTGCAGGAAACAGACCCTCGTGGTGAGGTTGATCATGCTTCGACGTGGTTAATCACCCCTCGGAAGTTGGTTTAGCGATTGCTAAGGCGCGACATCTCGCACATTCGTAGTCGGATCGTCAAGGTCGACTCCCCCAGAAATGATAGCCACCATCTCATCGAAACATCGGGACACCTTTGCCTCTATCAGCAGGACTCCGGATGTCACCGCGTGACATTTCCCCAAAGGGACAGACACAGGAACGAAATGAAACACATGCTAGCCAGTCAAGTGTCCTGAGCAGTAGTGCTAGACTAGCAGGACTCCGGTGAACCGGGCTGTAGCGGACTGCTATGGCTCATGGAGGCACAAGACTACATTTCCCCATAAGAGAGGCTACCAAGGATAAACAACTAGGTTGTCGGATCCCACACATACCAAGCATTTCAATCATACACACAATATGCTCGATATGTGTAAATACAACATGGCATCACAACATAACTCTACGACTCAAGTATTTATTCATTAGGCTCCGAGGAGCGAGATATTACAAACATGGGTCTCATGACCCAACATTTAGAGCATACAAGTCAAAGCACATGCGGAAGCTTAACTTGTCTGAGTACAGACAACTAAAAATGAACAAGGCTGAGGAGCCTGACTATCTACAAGACCCTCCCAAGGGTACAAGATCATAGCTGAGGTAACAAGCTAAACGTCGAAGTCCAAGCGGAACTACTAGTGATAGTGACTTCTCTCTGCAAAACATAAATTAAGCAAACGTGAGTACAAATGTACCCAGCAAGACTTACATCAGAACTAGCTACATATGCTTCATTATCAACAAAAGGGATGGTGGGGTTTAACTGCAGCAAGCCAGCTTTTGACTCAGTGGCTAACCTAAACTACGACTGCAAGTAACTCTTTTGAGGTGGCGCACACGAGTCCACATATTCACCATATCAATACTCCACTATGGATCCGCTCCCGTCTCCCTACGAGAAGGCCATCCATAGCACTCACGCTTATCTTGCGCATTTTAGAGCATCCACTTTCACTTGTCTATGAACTATGCAAGGGGTCCAAGTTTCCATATCCGAGGAATCCGGCTATTCGAATAGATAATGATAACCCTGCATGGGTGTACTTCTTCACGCACGCTCTCGCCACTTATCGCCCTGTACACGTCATGTACCTCGGCAACCTTCAAGCGAAAGTCGGGCGAGGGAGTCGGCCACGACCTGACTAACCAACAAGTCTTTAGTCCAGGTTTATCGCCTATTCAGGTTCCATCCGCAAGGAGATCCGATCGGGGTGTCGCTCACGGCCCCAAACGATGTGTGCAGGGTTCCCAAGCCCACCTCGACGGATGGATCTACGCTTGGTACACCGTGCCATGGTGCCTAGTCTGTCCTAAGCCCACCTGTACCGTGTACCACTTGGTAGACTACTAACACAACCTACAAATACCAGAAACTAGTTGCAACTCCTGGACAGAGATCAGGTTGATTAATAAGTCGAGAGGGGCACTTAAGCATTCCAATGCGTGGTAGTAGTTGTTCATGGATCACAAACATAGAACTCAGTTCCTAAGGACGACTGCAATGAGACAACCCACCATGTACTCCTACATGGCCTCTCACCGCTACCTTTACCAAATCGTGTTCACACACTTAGCTCTCAACGGTAGGACATGTTCACCACATTCCAATTCATCCCCGATGAATCAGACCCGACTCAACTCTAAGCAGTAGCAGGCATGACAAACAAGCATGAATGAGTAGGCACAATAGGGCTCAAACAACTCCTACTCATGCTAGTGGGTTTCATCTATTTACTGTGGCAATGACAGGTCATGCAGAGGAAAGGGTTCAACTACCGCAGCATGTAACAGTTGAATCGGTGTTGTCCTAATGCAGTAAAAGAGAGCAGGAGCGAGAGAGTGGGATTGTATCGGAATGAACAAGGGGGTTTTGCTTGCCTGGCACTTCTGAAGATAGTATAGTTCTTCATCGCTGTCATCAAATTCATCGCTGGATCAATGTCTACTGAGGGGGGACAAACACCGGGAACTGAGAAAGAACACAATCAACCCATGACGATACGCAACAATATGATGCATGCTATGACATGGAAATATGAATGTGTTTTGGGCTAATGCAAGCTAGAACATATTGAAATGAGTCCATTTGAACCAAAGATTCAAATGCAAACCCATTTTATGAAGTCATATTAGTGCATTAACTTGTTTCACCTAAACAGCAAGGTTAAAGTGTTCTAACATGCATGAAATTAGTACAGATGGAAAGATTGGATTTTTCTGATCATTTTTCATATATAATTTATCTTATTTGGAGTTATAGATAATTTCCTATGATTTTTAGAAGTTTATACTATTTTCTAAAATTTCCTGGATTATTTTTAAACCAGAAAATTATTAACTGAGTCAGCATGACGTCATCACTGCGTCAGCAGGTCAACATGGTCAGCCCAGGTCAAACCTGACCATTGGGCCCCGCAAGTCAGTGTCTCAGGTCTAATTTGGTTTAACTTTAAACTAAACCAGAGATTAACAGGGGCTGGACCCACCTGTCAGTGGCGCAGGGGAAGTCAAATCCCAGTCAACCGGGGTCAAACCCATGGGCTTGGCCCACGGCTCATCGCCGGCGACAACAGAGATGGCGGGGTGGCTCGGAAATGCTCCTCCGGTGACCAAAACGGCGGAGGAAAGGCTGTACGTGATGCTGGAGCTCGTCCACGTCTAGTGCAGCAAGCGGCAGCAGCTAGGGTGGCCGGGGTTGAGCGTGGCGCCGACCTCGACGGTGGCCGGAGTTCGGGCGCACTCAGGAACGGGGCTGCGGTGGCCGTGGAGTGGCGTGCTTAGCTCCTACGGCACCTACGCGGCGTGGTGAGCACGTGAGTGTGCTCGGTTGGGAGCTACGACGACTGTGGCCACGGCGGCGGGAAGCTCGAGCGGTGGCTACAGCATGCAAACGGAGCGCAAAGGAGGGGGGTTCGGGTTAGTGGTTCACGGCGAGTCGGACGAGCAGGTCGGCGAGGTCGGGGGAGCGTCGGAGCGAGCGGGGCGGCGAGGCAGATATCCGGTGGCCGATGGCGAAGGCGACGACGATGGAGATGAAGCGAAGCCCTCCGGCTTGTTTCCTTTGGCATGGAGACGTGGTGCTCGACAGCGGAGATGCCAGACACGGTGGCGCGGCGAAAGGAGGACGGTGGCCACGCAGGTGAAACACGGCGACGGTGGAGCGATCTCTGGTGAGGTTGGGGATGGGGGATATAGGGCGAGGGGGAGAGCAGAGAGTGAGGGAGAAGGACCAGGGGGCTCGGGGCGTCTCCAGGCGCTCGGTCGAGGATGGTGGGGAGGAAGCAGGAGGTGGAAGTAGGAGGTGGCGCCCGGTGCGCGCGCGGGCGACACGCCTTTGCCTTCTGGCAGAGGTGGGAGACGACTGGCAGTTGCCAGTGGGCTGGCCAGCTGGGCCGCGATAGGTAAGCCATGTAAGTCCCTCTCTTTTCCTATTTTTTCTGTTTTCTATTTATTTTGCTGTGTTTTGATTTAGTAATAATACTAAACCATTTGGTAAAATCCTGAAAATAATTTTAGGCACCTTTGAAATATTTCCCAACAGCCCTCAAGTACTTTCAGGATTATTTGGACAATTAAAAATATTTATAAGATTTAAATGTCCAAATTCAAATACTTATGGATTAATTCAAAAATCCAAAGTGTCCTAGAAAAATGTGCACCATTTTTGGCAGAGGTTCTAGACCAATCCAAAGATGATGAACATTTTTGGGAAGGCATTTTGGGTTCATTGAAAATATTTTTATTTGAACCTAGTTGAATTCTTTCTGATGCTAGGGTTTAGTCAATCCCTATTTCAACTTAAATAGAATTTAAACAAGATGCAACAAGATGCAAAACACCAGGTAGTACCATAAGCTAGGCATGTGACACTTCCCTTAAAAGGGTCTTGAATCCAAGGTGGATCTTCTCCGAAGAGGGGCCGCGGTCTCTCTCAAGGAGTAGATCCGATATGGATGAGCAAAGCTCTATCTCTAAGTATGAGCTAAACCAACGCTAACCCTAACTAGGAGGACGTGGAGGAGTATATATAGTCTAGGTCCACGAAGGGGTAAGTGAGGGGCGAAAGGGTACATGGTCTTCGGCCCGAGTGTCTGCGCGCAGGCAGGGCCGAAAGTTCCGGGGACGGCCGGAAGGTCCGGGCGCTGGAGGTTCCGGGCGAAGGTCCGGGCAGGGTCCGGGCTATCCAGAGAGTTGGCACACTCTCGGACGTCTTCGGTGCAGCAGGGACGGAAGCTCCGGGATGGCCGGAGGTTCCGGTGACCGGAAGTTCCGGGTAGCGGCCCGAAGTTCCGGGCTTTCCAGAAACTTGTCTAGGCTTCTTCTTCCTTCTCTTCCACGCTTCCCTCGCGGATGGTGTAGGTGATCCTTGGCGCTTGCACTCATCCTCGTCATCCGTGAAGCTCCGACAATACCTATGCATGCACGATGGAGGGTCAAGTAGTATACCATCCTCGAAGGGGTCAAGTGAGCACGTGTAAAGGAGAGGATTCACCTTTATGTATGTGAAGTAGATGTCGCACGTGTCACTTGCCGAATGAACTCTTGACATGGTGATGTCCATAGGATGCTCCGCATCATCCCCTCCCCCTTGGGAAAGATCCGACCTCGGATCGAAATCCTAATCACCATGGGAAAGAGATGGTGTCGCCGTGTAGTAGTGGTCGATCACCGAGTTCTCGTCATGTTGAAGCTTGAAATGGGAACTCTCCAATGTCGCACCGTCTCGTGATTCCTTGAAAAGGAGCAAGAAGAACAAACACTTGGAAAAACAAATGCGGTTAGCGTTAGTGCAAAACCAAGCATTCAAGAGGTGATTCACCCAACAAGTGTTGTCATCAAGCATAGCATATGGTGTGACAAAGGATTGTGACATGGCATGTAAGCACATAAATTGAGCACAAAGAAGGGCATCATGGAAACAAGCATGTGAATGTGAGGTAGTGATGCAAATATGTGTGACAAGAGAAGAAGCATCTACCTCAAGTTCGTAGCAAGCATTCACAAATTGCTCAATGTAAGGTCAATGGTAGGCATATGAATCATTCACAACACCAAGTAAAATGAAGTGTCTAAACACATGGGTCAAGTGCAAGACAATCCAAGCATAATGTGCATGGGGTGTACTGAATATAGTGTGGCACTCAACACAATAGAAAGAGCAATTGTTCATCATGTGTGAGGCAATCAAGTCAAGCATAGTAATCAAGTCGTGCAAGCTAGTAGTGCGAAGATGCAACATACTAGAGTAAATCATGGCAATCATGTCATGAGAGCAAATAATAGGCATAGGCAATGCACATGACATATCACAAGCACGAACACATAGCAAGATGAAAGTATCATCATAGGCATGGGGTACAAAGCAAACATAGCAATAGCAAGCAATATCTCCACCAAGCTTGCAAATACACATACAAGTATGAGAATCAATCATCATGTGTAATGCAAAGCATGGGTCACGAATGCATTGCAAAAGCATAGTAATGAGCATAACATGCAAAGTGAACATGGCAAGATGGGCATAGAATATGTAGTGGACAATAACCCATAGCCAAGTGAGGATCATGTAGAAGAAATGCGCGAAGACTTCGTGTGAAGATAGCGGCGGAAAATGCGGTCCATGGGATCCCAAGTCATCATTGCTCTATAGAGCTCGTTTTGTCAACTCATGGGATTGCGAGGTTGACAAGAATTCATGGGTACCTACACAAAAGAGACACAAACCAAAGAAATTGTGCCCGTGGTAGATGTACACATCATTCATCATGATGTGTATGTGCATGTGTGAGTTAGCACAAGATAAGCATCCGTCAAATAAATTTGATGCATGGTATAAGAACATGTCATCCATCATGAAAGAATAGTTATTGTGTATAACATGATGGGGATGCAAATTGAGCCTACAAGTATATGGGACAGCAATAGCATGTTTATTCATGGGAAGCATATGGTGCACAAAAGTATTGGGATCATGCAATGGATGGGATGAATCAAAGTCTCCTAAAATGTATGAGGAAACTATGGGGCTCTCCTCATGAGCAATATTGGAAACATCATATGGAGAAAATGGACAACATCCAAAACAATGCATATCCGAAGCTAGGTGGTCATGGCATGGCATATGAGATAAATGATGCAAAGGGAGCACATCAATATCATCACAAGAGAAACAAATGCCAATAACCATGGGCTTGTCATCTATGCCATAAGTGCAAATTGGGTTAATTTGAATGGCATATGCATAGTCACTATGAAGAGATTGCAAATATGACATATAATTGATCTCATGCATAGCATATGCCAAGTCAAGCGGATTGGCAAACATGATGTGACCGAGAGAATTAGCACAAGAAATCCTATGCAACATGGCATCAAAACTAATAGACTCCACATGGCAATCATCATACTCATCATAAATGGGTAAATCATCGCATGGGGAAGTCACACTAGCATGAAGCATGGAAATAGGTTGGTCAACATCATGCAAGCAATCAATGTCATGAATGTCCACTGGTGGGACTAGAGCATCACCTTCACCTATGTTACCTTGTTCATTCCACTCAAGTGGTGTAGGTGAGGTGGGAAAGACCAAATGGTGGTCAAGATCATCATTGTGATGGAACCATGTGGGGGGTGCATCATATTCCATCATGGCCATCGGCTTGTCCAAAGGTAGGACGAAGTCGTCGAGAAGCTGCGCATCATCATATGAGGGACCTAGCACCAAATGAGAAGACACAATAGAGGTAGAGGTCAAGTCATTAGTGTTAAAAGTGGCCTCACATGACCTATAAACTATCTCACTCTCTCTATGTGGTGGTTCACTCACTCCCTCAAAATAGGTGCACTCAAACTCACATATGCTGGAGTCACTCATCTCACTCGAGTGGTGGGGGTTGTGGCTCTCCTCACATGGGAATTGTGGCAACACATCATATATGGGGCTAGTGGTGAAGTCGCTCTCACTCTCAATATGGTGGCACAAGTCACTCAATTCATCATACGTCGCCGTGGTCGAAGGGAAAATCCCATGCTCAACTGTCTCGTAGTCGTCCTCGTGGATGAAGGCCGAAGATGGCACAACATCACTCTCGCCATGGATAAAGGTCGAAGATGGCACATCATCACTCTCGCCTCCTAAGATGGAAGCATCATCCTTGCTCGCCAGCTTGTCGCTCACCTTCAAAGCTTGGTCCTTGAGGGTCTCCGTAGTCGTACTCGTCGCCGCACCGTCTTGAAAAAGAGTCATGGACGACTCGGCATCGTCAATGCCACAAAGAGGGATGGCGTCGAACTTGGGAGTAGCATCTTGGAGCTCGTCGGGCTTGGACATCATGGTGGTACTAGCCTCATGCTCATTCTCATGGAGCTTGGTCGTCGCGAAGTGAGCTTGGGGTAGAGAAACTTTGGCCTTCATGAGTTCTTGTTCCGCCTTGAGAGCACCAATGTAGTTGTCATCGAGGGACTTGTAGTTCTCGAGGAAGATCGTCTTGGAGATGTCGTTGTGCAATACCATCATGAAGTGGAACTTTATCGAAATGGGGTCGTCCACGCCGGCTCGTCGCAAGGCAATCTTCATCTCCTTGAAGTACTCGTCGATGGACTTGGATCCTTGGATGGTGTTCTCCAATTGGCGTCGAAGTTGTTCCGTGTAGGTTGGAGGCACAAACTCTCTCCTCAAAGCTCTCTTCGTCTTGGGCCAACTCATGGCGTGGCTCTCCGAAGGTGTGTGAAGCCACCATGTGGATGCGTAGTCGTGGAAGTTCCTTGTGGCGCACTTCACTTGATCTTCGGGAGGGACTTGATGTAGCTTGAGGTAGTCGTCCATCAAACGCTCCCACTCAAGATACTCCTCGGGTTCTTGAGTCCCATAGAATGGAATCGTGTGGTCGATGTCGAGGTCGTAGTAGCTCGTGGAAGTCGCGAACTTGAGCTTGGGGAGCTTCTCTTGAGCGTTGTCTTGAGGTGCTTGTTGGCGAAGATGCCATATATATGAAGGCGAAGATGCCTTAGTGGTTGGTGTAGCCGTAGCTCCGTCTTGGTGGTGCTTGTCTCGTGGTCTTCTCTTGTGGTCATGAAGTTTGGACTTGGCATGAAGTAGGGCTTGTGGCGACTTGTAGGTAGGCGCATCTCGAGCATCTTCATGATGATTTTGTCGTTATCGTGCTTGAGCTCAATGTAGATGTCGTTCTTCGTCGTCATGCACATGTTGCTTGGAGGTGACTTGCCCTTCCTGGAGAGGTGGATCACAAACGTGATGGTGGTCGCCATGGAGATGTGGACGAGGACAACTTGCGCTTGCCTCATTTTTGCGCTCCGAAGACTTGGGGACTTGAACGTCGCTGCCTTGAGGATGATGAAGGGGAAGAACGATTGATCAACAAGGTCCAAATCTCCTCCATCCTTGCATCTTGCTCCTCCTTTGGTGTGGAAAGCTTGTTGTTGATGTAGTTGTACACGGCGTCGTTGTTGTGGAAGACTGGAGATGAAATGCCTTGCCTATCCATCACAAGATTCGAGCCAATATGAGTGGAGAAAGGGAAGAACGAATACCAAATGTACCTTGACCGAAGTCGAAAGTGGATCAATGATCACTCCAATGTGGACAAGGAAATAGCACAATTGGTACCAATTCTTGTCGGTTTCTCACACCTACACAAATAAGGCTTATGGTGGAGCTCGGTGAGGATAGTGGCACAAAAGTTTTTATGCAAAATGTTAGCAAGAGTCAATAATGTTGAAAGAGATTCACAAATTCGCAAGTGAAACAAGTAGACCAATAGCAATATGTGGCACACGGAAACACACACACGGATAGATAAATGGGGTCGTGCAACCAAGGAATGAGCTCAAAATGTGGAATCCACGGAAAATGCTCTTGTTGCACAATTCTAGAGAGACGCTAGCACGATTGCTCAATAGGCGGATACGACACTTGTGCACAACCTATAGGAGACAAAAATGCAACGACTTCTATCCCAAGTATGCTATGTATATGATGTTCCGGTGGTATGATCCAAGATGATTGGATATGACTTTCTTACAAGCTTCTTGCTCTCTCTTTTTCTTTGCTTAAAAGCTTATTCTTTTTTTTGATATCTATGGCCACTTTGGCACAATGCACAAACCAAGATAGCAATTGTATATATGCGGGAACAAACTTGTGGCACAAAGGATGATATGATACCAAGATGGTATGGTATGTACGCAATGGGAGGTGTAGCTCGATGATCACTAATGTGCACAAGTAACGTTGCCGGCAATACTCAAATGGCTAGTCTCGATAGGCAAGTGACGCAAAATGGGCTAGGGGTTATCAATGCAATGGCAAGGGAATATACAATGGAGGGATACCACGATACCAAGATGATATGGAGGTTACCGTCCTTGTCGATGATGAGTGGCGGTGATCTTGATGGAGATACCAAGATGATGGAGACTCGTCCCTAAGTAGCCAAAACACCTTAGGAAACGGAAAAACCGCGAACTCAAAATCTCAAATGTCAAAATGGTGGTAGCAGGAAGGCGGTGGTGGTGTTGTGGAAGCTCAATGGGATTGCGACAATGCAATGATGGGTTATGCGAGTAGGCAATGCGGAAGTGCAGGGTTATTGGGTTATGTGAGTCGGACTTGGAAGCACGGTCCCTAAGTAGCCGAAACACCTTAGGAGACACAACTCACAACACAAACAAAATTGGGTTAGGTTGGGGTGGTGGAAGTGTGAGGTGGGCAAAACTATGCGTAATTTATGTTGGTGGTGGTGGTTGATGAAGAAGCAACCGTCCCTAAGTAGCCTAGACATCTTAGGAGACTCAAATCACTTCTCAAGCAACCACATATGCAATGGGGAACAAAATTGGTTAGGTTGCGGAGGTCTGCGGTGGTGTAGTGGATGATGTGGTGGAAGCCCTAGGCAAAGATGCCAAAATGCACAAAATTTGATGGTGTCAAAAGGTGGTGAAACCAAGGTGAGGTCCTCGGGCACGTCGATAGCTTCAAAACGAGCCAAAAAACACTCAAATCGGAGTTCAGAGTGAAAAGTTGTGATGAAAATGGTGAAGAAGGCTGATGCTGAAATTCTGTGCAATGTTTCGGGTTAGGCCGGAAGTTCCGGGCCTAGGGCCGGAAGTTCCGGGCTCCGGAAGTTTCGGGGGTCGCGGAAAAACTGCAGGGAGTCTGGGGATTTTTGGGGTAAACTTTCTGCTTAGCCCGGAAGTTCCGGGGCTAGGACGGAAGTTCCGGGGGACGGAAGTTCCAGGGGAGTCCAGAAGTTCCGGGGGTCGTGGAATTTCTTCCGGGATGAACCCTAAATTCCAGATCTGAGAATGGGGGCGGAAAAACTCGATTTTCAAGGTCAAAATTGGGAAGATTTTGTGGATAGAAATGGGGGTAAAAATGGGGAAATGCTAGATCCACTTGAGACACAACGAATCCATGGATCAAAATCAACAAAACATCGTCAAACCAACAAATCACAAAAAAAATTGGGGGCTACTTTTGGTGGGGATTTTCAAAATTGGGGAAGGACACAACAAAATTAGGCTAGAAAACGAAGAGGGGAGGCTCCGAAATCGTGATCAATGTGGCTCATGATACCAAGATGATGTAGGGTAGAACCCTAGTGTCCCGATCTTTCACGAAAGGAGCGGATCCCGCGAAGAACACGAGGAACACGAGGGGGAAAACGAGGGAAATCACGAGGGAAAACACGAGAGAATCACTCAACCAACAAGAAATAGTCACACATGTGATAGATCCTCGAAACACAAAGAGATACACGATCCAAATCCAACAAAGGACGATACATAGGGCAACCGGTTCTTCTCCGTGAGGAGGTCTTGAATCCAAAAAGGGATCTTCCCGTAAAGGGGTCTTGAATCCAAGGTGGATCTTCTCCGAAGAGGGGCAGCGATCTCTCTCAAGGAGTAGATCCGATATGGATGAGCGAAGCTCTATCTCTAAGTATGAGCTAAACCAACGCTAACCCTAACTAGGAGGAGGTGGATGAGTATATATAGTCTAGGTCCACGAAGGGGTAAGTGAGGGGCGAAAGGGTACATGGGCTTCGGCCCGAGTGTTTGCGCGCAGGCAGGGCCGGAAGTTCCGGGGATGGCCGGAAGGTCCGGGCGGCGGAGGTTCCGGGCGAAGGTCCGAGCAGGGTCCGGGCTATTCAGAGAGTTGGCACACTCTCGGACGGCTTCGGTGCAGCAGGGCCGGAAGCTCCGGGATGACCGGAGGTTCCGGTGGCCGGAAGTTCCGGGTAGCGGCCGGAAGTTCCAGGCTTTCCAGAAACTTGTCCAGGCTTCTTCTTCCTTCTCTTCCACGCTTCCCTCACGGATGGTGTAGGTGATCCTTGGCGCTTGCACTCCTCCTCGTCATCCGTGAAGCTCCGACAATACTATGCATGCACGATGGAGGGTCAAGTAGTATACCATCCTCGAAGGGGTCAAGTGAGCACGTGTAAAGGAGAGGATTCACCTTTATGTATGTGAAGTAGATGTCGCACATGTCACTTGCCGAATGAACTCTTGACATGGTGATGTCCATAGGATGCTCCGCATCACCTCTAACCCACCTTTCCTAGCAAACCGTTGTTTGGCTATGTTATCGCTTTGCTCAGCCCCTCTTATAGCGTTGCTAGTTGCAGGTGAAGATGAAGTTTGTTCTATGTTGGACCATGGATATTGTTGGGATATCATTATTACATATATTGTTTACTTTAATGCATCAATATACTTGGTAAAGGGTGGAAGGCTCGGCCTTATGCCTGGTGTTTTGTTCCACTCTTGCCGCCCTGGTTTCCGTCATACCGGTGTTATGTTCCTTGATTTTGCATTCCTTATGCGGTTGGGTTATAATGGGAACCCCTTGACAGTTCGCCTTGAATAAAACTCCTCCAGCAAGGCCCAACTTTGGTTTTACCATTTGCCACCTAAGCCTTTTTCCCTTGGGTTCTGTAGACTCAAGGGGCATCTTTATTTTAAACCCCCGGGCCAGTGCTCCTCTGAGTGTTGGTCCAAACTAGAGCACCATGCAGGGCCGTCCCTTGGCAACTTGGGTTACATTGGCTCCTGTACGCTTAGCTTATCTGGTGTGCCTTGAGAACGAGATATGTGCAGCTCATATCGAGATTTGTCGGCACAGTGGGTGGCTTTGCTGGTCTTGTTTTACCATTGTTGAAATGTCTTGTAACCGGGATTCCGAGTCTGATCGGGTCTTCCTGGGAGAAGAAATATCCTTCCTTGACCGTGAGAGCTTGTGATGGGCTAAGTTGGGACACCCCTGCAGGGTTTTGAACTTTCGAAAGCCGTGCCCGCGGTTATGGGCAGATGGGAATTTGTCAATATCCGGTTGTAGAGAACTTGACACTTAACTTAATAAAAATGCATCAACCGCATGTGTAGCCGTGATGGTCTCTTTCCGGCGGAGTCCGGGAAGTGAACACGGTTCTTGTGTTATGCTTGAACGTAAGTAGTTTCAGGATCACTTCTTGATCACTTCTAGTTCACGACCATGCTTTGCTTCTCTTCTCGCTCTTATTTGCATAAGTTAGCCACCATATATGCTAGTGCTTGCTGCAGCTCCACCTCACTACCCTTTCCTACCCATAAGCTTAAATAGTCTTGATCTCGCGGGTGTGAGATTGCTGAGTCCTCGTGGCTCACTGATAGAGGCAAAGGTGTCCCGATGTTTCGATGAGATGGTGGCTATCGTTTTGTGTGGGAGTCGACCTTGATGATCCGACTACGAACGTGCGAGACGCCGCGCCTTAGCAATAGCTAAACCAACTTCCGAGGGTTATTGACCACGCCGGAGCACGATCAACTTGACCACGACGGCATGTTTCCTGCGAGCAAACGAAGAACAAGCAAGAAACTAAGATTGCAATCTGGATATTGCGAATATAAGAGAAAGCTTTATTAATGAAGGTGGGGTTCTGTGACGCCTTGGTCTGGTCGTTGAACACAAACGAAGGACGCGAAGTTGCAGCTATGGCGAACTTTTAATCTAAACAAAACCCAAGGAAAAAGTTACTAGATGGATATAATTATATAGGAGAAAGGGGTGGCGGCCAAGGAGGTGGGAGGACGTCCCAAAGCAGCCTAAAACTAACCCCAGGTCGTACAAGGCTCATGGGCGCAAGTGGAGGTGGTGCAACACCTTTGGACTTGTTGTTTGACTCGGATTCTGCTAAAGTGTCAGATTGTTTCGTTGATATCTCAATGCTCCGGATGAATTTTAAGGTGAATCCAATTGGGTTGTAAAGATCACAAAATCTACTTTCCAACAAAAAAAGAATCACCCAATTTGGAGTCCGTATGAAAAAGTTGTTGATGTTTTGAGTCAGGTATGTCTGTGCAGTCCGAATCTGAATCCAGAACGTGAGAGACTTGGACTCTATCTTCTCTTGGCCCAAAAGTGACGTGAGAGAACTTTTTGAATAGAACATAAACTTTTCCTTTTTCCTTATCTTCATATGTGGATTTTACAAATGTCCCATACACCTACAATTAGACAAAACACAAAAGTGTGTGAAGTATTTTTGTTCTGAATAAGATAAATAGATTATTGAATAGTTTGCACTAGAAATCACCTGACAAATATGCATGTATGCAATATTTTTGGTCGTATCCAAGGTAGTCATGTCCTCATCACTCACAGATACTTCCAAAATAGTTGCAGGTGCCGATGATGCCCGTGCAGATGACGCAACTGAGCTCAAGTGGGAGCTCGATGAAGATCGTGTTCGTTGTGTTGTTTCCTTTTCGGACGGTCAGTAGAGTAGCCCAGTTGGGGCGATCGGGGACCTAGCATTAGGGGTTGTCTTTCTTTATTTGGTTCCGTAGTCGGATCTTGATTGTATTCTGGAAGATGTAATGCTATATTTATGTATTTTGTGAAGTGGCGATTGTAAGCCAACTCTTTATCCCTTTCTTATACAGTACATCGGATGTGTAAAGATTACCCCTCTTCCAACATGCCTACCATGCGGTTATGCCTCTAAGTTGTGCTCCAACATGTGGGAGATATAGCCGCATCGTGGGTGTTATAAGTTGGTATCAGAGCCTTCCCCGACTTAGGAGCCCCCTGCTTGATCGAATCGCTGATGTTGTTGAGTCTAGAAAAAATGTTTTGAGTCTTATAGGATTATATATATCGGAGAGTAGGATTCTTTTTACTCCTGAGTCCCTTCGTCGCTCTGGTGAGGCCTCCTGACGTAGAGTTTTGACTCTTCTCTCCTGAAATTTCATGAATTTTTTTAGGATCACGCGGGTATCTTGGAAACGTTCCGATGGTTTTGTGACGAGAACATTATTCTTGGTGCCTCCTGGCATTTCGGGGTTGTGACAGTGTCCCGGGGAGTTGAGCTCCAAGGTGTTGTCGTCACAATTTTATCGTTGCAGTTCCGAAATACCTGAGTTCGCCGACATCGAAAATCGCTTTTATGAAGTTGTTGGTGAGATAACCTCGACACCACCCAGTACTGGGGCGGGAGTTCGGGAGTATTGCCATAACTCGTATAACGGATGATTTTCGAAGTTGAGGTAAATGATTTCTGAAGGTTTGTTAGTTATGGTTTTGAAGGATGGATACAGTTGGATGTAGGTATTGTTAGTTTGGGTGAGATATTATGCTTCCCCTGTATCCCCAACACCTGATTGCATAACCAAAAAGTTTCGGGAGTTTATACGTGGGAATTCAACTAGCTCTTAGGATATCTTTCCGACAGATGCATGATATGAGATTGGGGTTCGACGTCTAGTGGTCCGCCTATCCACGGTTGGTTTTACAGTGTGTCTCGTTGTGTCTTAAAGAGTCCTTGGCTATGCTGACTCGGGGACGCTTCGTATGTCATGTGCACTGCCTTGTATATGATGGTGATGTACGATCGAGCCCGTGTGGGCCCCACCACGAAAACTTCGGATGAAATCTCTATCATATGTTTGTTCCGGCTTATTCTGCAAGCCAATCCTTTGTTTTGTTTTGTTGTGGTATTCGAGTTGTTTCAATGTCAAATGTTGATTCCATTCCTTTCCTAAGTGTTGTTCTCATATTTCTATGTGGATGCTAATCCTTCGCCATCATCGAGATTGTCATGTCAATTCTTTCCAACCGGCGTGTTTCTCTTCAAGTGGATCCGGTCGTCTCAACATCCGCAAGATCATCTCTCGGTTTTTCCCAATGTTATTCATTTCATCTGTCCCCAAGTTGCCTTTGTTTTCCTGCCCTCCCACTCTTTTTCTTCAAGGATTCAGATTTCTTAATCAACTATCATGTTATTGATGAGAAGTCTCTCCATTCTATTCAGTCAATATTCTTATTCGGTGATTCTCATGAAGATGCTCTACAAGTTATCATTCTTTGTTCTCTTTTCTTCTCTGGTGGATTCAAGTCAAGCATTGTAGATCTTATCCTTTTCCTCTTTTCATAATGCTTTCTCATACCAGTGCACCTCTTAATCGCTCATCTCTCTCTATTCATATCCGAAGTTCGGAGGATATCTCAGGAGATTCGTGTTTTCATTCCTTATCTGTTCAAGATATCTCGAGGCTGTTATCTGTTTCAAGCCATCGGCGCAATATCTTTCAAGTAATCATTCAACATTGTTTATCTTGAGTGGGCCCTAACCCACGGGTCTTTTTCCAGGATCTTACCTGACTCTTCTAATTTTACCAGAGCTATTCTCAAATCTTTCAAAGTTTGACGTAAGAATGAGTTATCATCAGTCAAATTCCTTTCTCCAAGACCTTTCAAATTCTTTTCATTGTTGGTTCAACCTTTCTATTCATCATCCCAGAGTATCTCAACAGTTCATGGTGGTGTTTCACATCGTCTTTTTCAACATTTGAAGAACGAAGAAAAGTTTCTCCTCCAAATCTTATCCGTTCTCTCAAAGATTCGTGGTTCTAGCTTGAGGCCATCCTCTCATAATTGTTTTTCGATTGTGAGAATTCTTTTCACCCATCCAGAGCAGTTCAGGAGTCTTTTCAGTTTGATTCTCCGAAGGCCATCATTTCGGGCTTATTCATTCTCAGCTTTCAACTCTCATTCTCCAAATCTTACTGGTGCATCATTCAAGTATACCCTACTCAGCTCACGATCTCTTCGTTCTCATGTATCTAAATTCTCCCAAGTATCTTCATTCGCTTTCTAATTCTTACGGCGGCTCGTTCAAGAATTCTCTTCCATTGCTATTGTATCAATTCATTCGTTTTTCCCAATCCTACCGGTGGTTCGTTGAAAACCGTTCCAATATTGCGCGATATCTATCTTAATCCTTTTATGGGAATACGTAGTATGCCAAATCCGTTGCTTGTCATCAATCTAAATTGGTGAAGGATAAGGATAATGTAATTCTTATTCTTCTTTCATCCAAATGACTCAATTCCTTATTCTGGAGGTTCATCAAAATTCTTGATTTCATTTGTTCATCTTTTCCTCCCGGAGTGCCAAGTTTTCTCGGATATGTCATTGCAAAGCTCCATCTAATCATTGCAAGGCTTCACCTTGTGTTTTCAATTTCTCTTCCTTCCTACATTTATTTTATTATCAGAGTTCTTCAGGGAGAATTTACATGGTGGTTCATCAAGGATTCATTCCATTCTTCAATTGTTCTTCAAGATTTCTCTCGGAGTTAAGATCCACCAAGCTTTACTCTAAAAATAAACATGGTGTTCAACACATGACCTATATGAGGAGCTCAAGTATTCTTCATCTTGCATTTCAAAGTTCAACCCCTTCTCCCTTATCTTTTGAGGTGGTGTTATATCATTCTTGATAATTTCCCTTCGTGTTTCATGTTTCACAAGTTATCAAGAATGAGGTATTTTTAATCCATTAATCTCTTTGTTGGAGTTATCTTGTGTCATATTTCACCTAAAGCCTTCCCTAAGAAATGTTGATATTGTGGTTCTTATCAATGATTCAAGTTATCTCTGTATCATCTTGGTGGAAGAGGTTTTTCATCTCTTCTTTGTACCCGATCAATGATTGCTTTCGGTGGCAGAATTTCACCTCAGTTTTGAGATGTTTTCCATAAGCCAACTACAAGCGTTTTTGTTTTATTTTTGGTTTTCCAACAACTCCGTTTTAACCTTCTTCGAAGGGTGCTTTCCAAGCTCATTTGTGGCAGAAGTTGTCATTTTCTTCTCCATTTTGTTATTCCAATGATATATCTTCTATTCTTCCTTCCGGAGGCATTGTGTTGTTGCTCTCTTCGTCCCATCAACTCATTTTGCCAAGATCATATTCTTTTCTAGCTAATCCATTTAACCGGAGTGTTGTTGTAATTGTTCTTATCGTTCCTTGTACATTTCATTTCTATCGGAGTGCTTGCATGTACTTCTTGTCCATTGAAACCCTTTTCATATGTCTGTCAACCTACAAGGTTCCCGTAATGTTCCTTGTTCCTCTTTTCTAACGGAGTATTTTAAATTCCGTTCATCTCCATTGTATTCTTTTCTCAAATTTGGTTTACCTCTCAAGGTTCTTTGGTTTCACTCATTTATCAAAAGAAGCAACTTAGTTTTACCTCTTCTCTTCCTCTTCCATTTTCCCTCTGGTGCCATCCTAGATCTCGGGACGAGATCCTCTCGTAGTGGTGGAGTGTAGTGACGCCCAGAGACCGGAGCTTCAGATGCCTTCCTTTTATCTTGTTGTCGTTGTGTGTTTGAACTATTTGTTGCCATGACCGGATGAGTGTCATTGTCATATTTTGCTTCTTGCATCATGTTCATCATTTGGTTATATTGCATTTCCATGCCCATCGTTGTCATGTTGCATTTGTGCCTCTTGTATTTTTGCATTCTCATAATCATCATGTGCATTGTCATATTCATGCATGTCACATTGTTGGATGCTCCATGTATGATCATGCATCATCACCTCCTCCTTCCTTCTTCTTTCTCTCATTTTGGCAAGTGACCTTTTCCCCTCCTCGAGTAATGTTCATTCTTTCGCTGATGCTAGTTCACCATGCCTAAACCCTCTCTGTCAAATTTAAGATCCTTTGGAGTTTTTTTGGTTAGGTTCAAAAATGCCTCAGTTTTGAACCATATTTAAACTTGTTTTATTTTTCTACCTCTAAAAATGTCCATACCAATTTTATCAAATAGGGCATGAATTCAGGGTCATGAGGATATTTTTATATTTTTCATAAACCTCTCCTTTTCCCTATGTTTTTCTCTTTATTTTCTCCTTGAAGAAAATTAGAGAAAAGATAACTGCAACTTTAGGCCACCCGTAGCCCACTTGGGCCTCCCTCCAAGACGGCCCACCTAGGCCATCCTCTCCCGCAGCCCAGCTGCCAGGCCTCTCACCACCCCCTCTCTACTGGGCCGGCCTCTAAGGCCCAGCCGCGCCCTGCTGTAACCCTAGCCCGCACCTTGCTCTCCTCCTAGCGCCGCCACCAGAGAGCCTTGTTGAAACCTCCGCTCCCTCGATCCCTTCCCCTCGCGCCGCCAGAAACCCCGACGCCCGATGCCCTCTGCCCGATCCCATCTCCGTCTCCTCGATCTCCCTCGAACCCCATCCATGGCGCCCCTTCTCCTCCTCTGCCTGGTGCCTGCGGAGCCACACGCCACCGCCCTCCTGCTTCCCAGCCAGACTCCTTCCTCCATGGCTCCCCATCGTCGCCCGAGGCCTGCAGCCTGTGCCTCCCTCCGTGGGCAGGCTTGAGCAGGAGCTTCCCAAGCCGGTGCTCGTTGGTCACCTCCACACGCCCTCTGTCGTCCGCTTCCGGCGCCTCCGACCCTCCTCTGCATCGTCTCCCTTTTCACCATGGCCCGACGCCAGAGCACCTCCTGCCGCGAGCTCCACCAGGACCACGTCGCCACACCGGCCGTTCCTCTGCCGTCTAGCTCCGCCCCCATCCGGATCCATCAAGCCCCACTGCGCACCTTCTTCGCCTCGCCATCCCTCGTCCTGACCAGCAGCAGGAGCTCGAGCCCTGCCATGGCCGCTGCCTGCTTCCAGCTTAGTCGGCCCCCTCGTTTTGACTGGCAGGTCAAGAACGACTCCGTCGCGTCCTTCCTGCACCCCCACACGCCGTCCGCGAGCGTCAGGAGCACCCTCGCGTGATGACCAGAACAGCGCCAAGTCGTTGCCTCTTCGCACCTGTGATGTCTTGCGTGGACGCATTCGAAACCGGATTTGGAACCTCAAGCGCCAAGTACCGTGAGTTCGAAGATCTTCAATGCACCAAGTCCCTCGACGACAAGTACCAATACGAACATGAACGACTACCATCGAGATGTACGACTACACGATGTCTGCCAAGTTCGACGACGCTCTCCGCCCGAACGACTACCGCCGACGCGTACCTCTCCGTCGCCGTGGGTTTCCTCAAGTTCAACGGTGAACCTCGAAGCCCTCGGATTCGTCAAGTCTGAAGACCCTTAGTACCACGACAACCCCAAAGGAATACGTATTCGTCAAGTTCACCTTCAAAATGTGTACCACTACCGCCGCCCGAATGTCTACAAAACATGTACCACAACCATCGGTGAAGACCCCATGGACGTCAAGTTCCATGTCATTGACCCTGAACCTCTACGAAAACGTGTACGACTACTTCCGTGGCGAAGACCGTGTACAACTACCATCGCCGAAGGCCGTTGAGTGAACGTCTACCCACATCGTGTATTTGATCAAGTTCGATGACGACCTCCGAAGAACTCGGATTGGCCAAGTTCTACTACCGTCGCCCCCGGAAACCTTGGATCCGTCAAGTACCTCTCCAAAAATGAACGTGAACCACTACTTACCTCGATGAACCGTGAATGACTACTTCCACTATGAACTCGTTCCGCCCGAAACACACGCTTCGAAGGTATAACCATGAGATGACCATCCGAGAACGATTGCATGTGTTGTATGAGATGCACCCGTTGTCTGCATCGTGTCCCGAGGCGAGGGTGTCCCGATCTTTTGATGAGATGATAACTATCGATTTGGTGGAGACGACTTTGATGATCCGACTACAAACGTGCACGACGTTGCGCCTTAGCAATCGCTAAACCAATCTTTTGAGGTTACTGACGATGCCGAAAGCACGGTCAGCCTGACCACGAAGGTCTATTCCTGCAAGCAATCGAAGAACGAGCAAGAATATGATAAAGCAATCTAAATATTGCAAATATATATGAAGTATTGATAATGGTGGGGATCCGTAAGCGGTCTTGGTCTGGTCATTGGACACAAACGAAGTACACGAAGTTGCAATGGCTAACTTTTAACTAAACAAAATCCCAAGCAAAAAGCTACTAGATGGATCTACTTATATAGGAGCAAGGGGTGGCGGCCAAGGAGGTGGGAGGACGTCCCAAGGCATCCTAAAACTAACCCTAGGTCGTACAAGGCTCATAGGCCCAAGTGGAGGTGATGCAACACCTTTCGGCTTGTAGTTTGACTCGGATTCTGCTGCAACATCAGATTGTTTCGTCTATAACTCAATGCTCCAGACGAATTTGAATGTAAATCCAATTGGGTTGGAAAGAGCACGAAATCTAGTTTCCAACAAAAAAAGAATCACCCAATTTGGAGTCCGTATGAAAAAGTTGTTGGCGTTTTGAGTTAGGTATGTACGTGCAGTCCGAATCTGAATTCAGAACGTGAGAGACTTGGACTCTATCTTCTTTTGGCCCAAAACTAACGTGAGAGGACTTTTTGAACAGAACATAAACTTCTCCTTTTCCCTTCTCTTCATATGTGGATTGTACAAATGTCCCATACACCTGCAATTACACAAAACACAAAAGTGTGTGAAGTTTCTTTATTTTGGATAACATAGATAGATTATTGAATAGTTTGCATTAGAAATCACCTGACAAATATGCATGTATGCAATATTTTTGGTCGTATCCAAGGTAGTCATGTCCTCATCATCGTGTCCTTAGTGTCTCTCGCATCCATGCTGTCGACACATGGGACACCCGGTAAACGGGAGTGTAGCGACCAGACCACAAACAGTCTGATCTCTATGCTCCGTTGTCATCCCTGGATCAGTAATGCTGACACCACACAGTACTCGGAGGATTTATAGCAGAGTAGAAATCACACACTTATTACATCGAGTGTCTCAAGAGAGAACTTATTACAATAAATATGGCTTAAGGCCATCTAATAACGATAAGAGCGGAAGGCTTGGAAGATCAGTGAGTCCATCAACTCCAACGGCATCACTGAGTATAGACCCACGACCCAAAAACTCCTTAATCGTCGTCTGAAAAGTCTACGACATTAACGTTGCAGCCCGAAATGGGTCAGCACATTGAATATGCTGGCAATGTAACACACAGAGAGTAATGGAATGAAACAGCTATACTATATGCATATCTGGCTGGTGGAAAGCTCTATGGTTACAGTTTTGCATAAAGCCAAATTTTCCCTACTTCAAAGGAATAAATTTAATTACTATCATGGTGGTTGTTAACATTCAGAATGGTTGACAGCATTCTCAATGCCAATTAAGCATCATCATTAAACATAACCCAACAAAATTAATTTAGAGTAACATGTTGAGATTCACATGATAATCCAAGTACTAAATACTCAAGATGTCCATAACCGGGGACACAGCTAACCATGATTAGTTTATTACACTCTGCAGAGGTTTGCGCACTTTTCCCCACAAGACTTGATCGCCTTCGTTTGGTTTCTGGCACTACATGGTGTTTGAGAAGACGGATGACCGAGACATAGTCTTTCAGAAGCGCTAGCACCTTACGATCGGGTAGACCGTACCAACCTACATCCCCTACATCTAGTCTACCACTGTAAGAGTTCACACAACTTAGTCAACTATGCTAGAGCCCATAATAGCTTGTGGCTGCACACGGAAGTTTCTAGTATGAATAGTCTCATGATCCCTTTGAGCCTGGGTGGCGGTCCAAAAGAAAACAGGCAAGTCCTGGAATACCCAGGTGCCGCAATCCACCCAGATGTGTGTTTAAGTTGTCACCTTAGATAAACCATTAATTAATAAACTCACATCTGTCATGGATATCTCTCACCCAATCCACGTCTACTAGCATAGCATGGTATAATAAGCAAACATAGAAGTAACTCCCGAAGGTTTAATAATAAATAGGTAATAGGTACTACCTCATCTACTTCCCATCCCACATTTTAATTAGATCCTAATCATGCAATGTGTGAGGATTGATCTAATGCAGTAAAACTGGGTAGTAGAAAAGATATGATCAAAGTGTTACTTGCCTTGCTGATGATCCACGAAACCTAGAGATTCGAAGTAACAAGCGGCGCACTCCGGGTATTCTATCGCAGACAAACAAACAAGCATACAATAAGTACTCATCTAATGCACAGGTAAAACTCAAATAAGAGATCTAACCAGAAGGTTCAACTTAAGAACTCCGGTTGGCAAAAAGAATCAAATCGAACGAAGCAACGAACGACGAACGACGAAAGAAAACAACTTCGTTCTAGTAATCAGGATCTAGGGCAAATTTTACAGTAGCAAAATCTTGTTTAAGTTGGTTAAATGGATAGAGGGTTTCGAGACGAAACTCTAGGCGCTTGAATCGCCTGATTCCGATAAACGAACGAAAAATTATACTAAAACGAAAATCGGATCAGGAATCGCGATCAGAAAAATCACGGATTTAATCCGAGAAAAAGAAAAACGACAAACGCCGATTTTTTTTATTTTTTTTCGGCACGAAAAACGAGGTGCGATGAACCTCGGCGGCGGGATTCCGGCGGCGGACGACGGTGGCGGCGCAGCGCGGCGGCGGCGGCGGCTAGGGCGAGGCGGCGGCTGGGCTGGGGGCTGGCTAGGATTTCCCTCGGGGTGGGCTACCCCGGCTTATAAAGCCCCCCCCCTCGGGCCGGAGTCCTAGTCGGACACGGCCCGTAGGTCGGTTCGTTTTGTTTTTTTTTAATTATTCCGCTCGGAATAAAAATAAAAAGAAATACTAAACAGACTCCAAAAATTCCGAAATAAATTTTCACGGGCTTCTAAAATTAAGCCTCACAAGGTGAACATTTATTTGGGACCTAAATGAAATTTTGAGAAACGCACATTTTTCCTAAATTCAAATAAAACACCGAAAAACTCCGAAATAAAATCTTATTTGATTTTTTATTAAATCCTCAATATTTCTTTATTTTGGGAAAGTCATTTTATTCCGTCTCTCATATTTTTGTAATAGAAATAATTGATGATAAAATAAATAAAATCAAATGATCCTATTCTCAAAATTCGAGAGAACTCAAATATGAAAATAACGAAATCCCCAACTCTCTCCGTGGGTCATTGAGTTGCGTAGAATTTCTAGGATCAACCAAAATGCAAAATAAAATATGCTATGCAGTGATGATCTAATGTATAACATTCCAAATTGAAAATTTGGGATGTTACAAACCTACCCCCCTTAAGATGAATCTCGCCCTCGAGATTCGGGTTGGCTAGAAAATAGGTGAGGGTGGTCCTTGAGCAAATCTTCCTCTCGTTCCCACGTGGCTTCATCCTCTGTGTGGTGGCTCCACTGAACTTTGCAAAACTTGATAACCTTGCTGCGAGTAACTCGGCTGGCAAACTCGAGAATCTTAATTGGTTTCTCGTCATACGTCAAATCGTTATCCAACTGAATAGTTTCCAAAGGCACTGTGTCTCTCAACGGTATATCAGCCATCTCCGCATGACACTTCTTCAACTGGGAAACCTGGAACACATCATGAACTCCCGACAATCCTTCGGGCAATTCCAACTTGTAGGCCACATCTCCCATACGCTCCAAAACTCGATATGGTCCTACAAATCGTGGTGCTAGCTTCCCTTTAACTCCAAAATGCTTCGTTCCCCGAAGTGGAGATACTCGAAGATAAGCTCTATCTCCAACTTCGTAAACTGTCTCCTTGCGTTTAGAATCTGCATAACTCTTTTGTCTGGACTGGGCTACCTTGAGCCTATCGCGAATCAACTTCACCTTCTGTTTAATCAAATCAGGTCCAAATAACTGGCGATCTCCAACTTCGTCCCATGACAATGGTGTACTGCACCTCCTTCCGTACAATGCTTCGAAAGGGGCCATCTTCAAGCTGGTTTGGTAACTGTTGTTGTAAGAGAACTCTGCATATGGCAAATTGTCGTCCCAACTAGATCCATAATCTAGCGCACGAGCTCTCAGCATATCCTCCAAAATCTGATTGACTCTCTCGGTCTGTCCATCTGTCTGTGGAAGAAAAGCTGTACTGAATTCTAGTCTGGTACCCAAAGTTTCGTGCAACTGCTTCCAGAACTTTGCGGTAAACTGGGTTCCTCTATCTGATACGATACTCCTTGGAACTCCATGCAGACATACGATCCTGGTCATGTATATCTTTGCCAACTTAGCACTGGTGTAAGTGGTCTTTACTGGGATGAAATGAGCTACTTTCGTTAATCGATCGACTACAACCCAAATCGAGTCATAGCCTGAACGAGTCCTGGGCAATCCCGTGATAAAATCCATGCCTAGCTTATCCCACTTTCATTCGGGTATCGGCAATGGTTGTAACAATCCTGCTGGCTTCTGATGCTCTGCCTTTACTCTCTGACATACATCACAAACTGCTACATACTCCGCAATATCCTTCTTCATTCCGGTCCACCAGAAAATATCCTTCAAATCCAAATACATCTTGGTGTTTCCTGGGTGAATCGAATATGGTGATTCATGTGCCTCTTGCAAAATCAACTTCCCGATCTCCGGGTCATTGGGTACATAAACGCGGTCTTCAAACCATAGGGTGTCATGCTCATCCTCACGAAATCCTTTAGCTTTTCCTTTACTAAGTTTCTCCTTTATAGCGGCAATCTCTTTGTCAGCTTTCCGAGCTTCCCTGATTCTATCCATCAAAGTTGACTGAATCTCCAATGCTGCTACATAGCCTCTCGGAACTATTTCCAAACATAGTTCATGAAGATTTTCTGCTAACTCCTTGGGTATTTCTCCCATCATTAACGTATTGACGTGGCTCTTACGGCTTAATGCGTCAGCTACTACATTAGCCTTTCTGGGATGATAATGCAATTTCATATCATAATCCTTGATAAGCTCCAACCATCTCCTTTGTCTAAGATTTAACTCCTTCTGTGTGAAAATGTACTTCAAACTCTTATGATCCGTGTACACCTCACAATGACTTCCAATGAGGAAATGCCTCCATGTTTTCAAAGCATGCACTACGACTGCTAACTTCAAATCATGCATAGCATAATTCAACTCATGAGGCTTCAGTTGTCTTGAGGCATATGAAACAACTCTCCCTTCCTGCATAAGTACTGCTCCAAGTCCTCGACGTGAAGTGTCGCAATACACCTCATAATCTTTGGTCTGGTCTGGCAAAATCAACACTGGTGAGGTAACCAAACATTTCTTCAACTCCTGGAAACTAGCCTCACATTCCTCCGTCCATATGAACTTGGTATCTTTCTTTAATAACTCCGTCATAGGCTTCACAATCTTTGAGAAATTCTCAATAAATCTCCGGTAGTATCCTGCGAGTCCAAGAAAACTCCGGATCTCTCCAACGGTTGTTGGGGCTTCCCACTTAGTCACGGTATCTACTTTAGCGGGATCTACTGCTATACCTTCTCCAGATATAACGTGTCCGAGAAATCCTACTTCCTTCAACCAAAACTCACATTTGCTGAACTTGGCATATAATTGATGTTCTCTGAGCTTTCCAAGTACCAAACGCAAATGCTCCTTATGCTCCTCTTCATTCTTCGAATAAACCAGGATATCATCAATGAACACTACGACGAACTTATCCAAAAACTCCATAAACACTTTGTTCATCATGTTCATAAAATAGGCAGGTGTGTTAGTCAGACCAAATGACATAACGGTATACTCGTATAGCCCATACCTGGTGGTAAAAGCTATCTTTGGAATATCCTGTTCTCGAATCTTCAACTAGTGGTATCCTGACCGCGGATCGATCTTGGAAAATACCTTAGCTCCTTGCAATCTATCAAACAGATCATTAATCATTGTTAGTGGGTACTTGTTCTTGATGGTTACTTCGTTCAATCCTCGATAATCAACAACCATCCTTAATGATCCATCCTTCTTCTCCACTATAAGTACTGGCGATCCCCAAGGCGAAGAACTTGGGCGAATATATCCTTTATCCAGTAACTCCTTAATCTGCTTCTTAATTTCTACCAAATCCTTTGCTGGCATCCTGTATGGTCTCTTCGATATTGGCCCTGTGCCTGGCAATAGTTCAATCAAAAACTCGATATCTCTATCCGGTGGCATGCCTGGCAACTCTTCCGGAAATACATTGGGAAAATCCCTTACCACTGGTACTTCCTCCTGCACAACTCCTGTTAAGCAATTTACTTGAGTCCTCCTTGGCACATGTCGGGATACGTACTTGATCCTTCTCCCTTCTGGTGTGGTAAGCAAAATTGACTTACTAGCACATTCAATATTCCCTTCATACTTTGATAACCAATCCATGCCTAATATCACATCCAATCCTTGAGATTCCAATACTATTAGGTCTGAGGGAAAAACATAGTTACCAATCCTTAATGGTAACCGATCACACCATAGACTAGCCACATACTCTGCTCCAAGCGAGGTTACTAACATGGGTGACCTAAGGGCTTGGGTTGATAGGTTATACCTATCCACAAATCCCCTTGAGATGTATGAATGTGATGCACTAGTATCAAAAAGAACGAGTGCAGTAATTCACTTAACCAAAAACTTACGTATTACTGCATCGGGCTGAGCTTCAACCTCCTCCACGCTAACATGGTTCACCTATCCCCTGTTGAAAGGGTTCGGCTTCTTCCCAGAGCTTCCATTTCCATTTCCATTTTGTATTTTAGGGCACTCATTGGCATAATGTCCGGTCTTCGAACACTTAAAGCAAGTGACTTGGCTCAGGTCCTTCTTGGCTGGGGTTGATGGGTTGGTGCGGTTCTGGCCGTTGCTTCCTCCATTCCCATTATCATTCCTGGGGCCATTGTGATTGTGCGAGCTACCTCCTCCATGGGTATGCTGGAAATGTCCTCCCGGTCTAGGGGTAAAACGTGGCTTCTGCTGAGCTCCAGAACTATACTTTCCTTGCCCATACTTCCTCTTGCGATTCTCAATTTGCTGCTGCTTCCCTTCAATCATAAGAGCACGATCTACCAACTCCTGGTAGTTGTTGAAGGTTGCTACCATCAACTGCATGCTCAACTCATCATTCAGTCCTTCCAGAAACTTCTCCTGTTTAGCTGCATCCGTAGCAACGTCATCTGGGGCATAACGTGCTAACTTACTAAAGTCCTCCACATATTGGCCAACTGTCCGTCCTCCTTGGCGTAAGTTGCGAAACGCATGCTTCTTCATGGCCATAGCTCCTGCTGAAACATGTGCAGTACGAAAAGCCTGCTGAAACTGGTCCCATGTGACAGTGTCAACTGGGAAAGTGGCTGCGAAATTCTCCCACCATGATGCTGCGGGTCCTTCTAACTGATGCGCGGCAAACTTCACCTTCTCCGCATCTGTGCATCTTGCTGTGGTCAAGTCCCTAGCTGTCTTGCGGAGCCAATCATCTGCTACTATCGGCTCGGTGCTACTAGAAAACACCGGCGGATTCAGCCTAAGAAAACGGGCTAAGTGATCAACAGGTGGTGGTGGTGGTGGTGGGTTGTTGTTGTTGTTGTTCCCTTGATTCTGATTCTGGACTAGCAACTGCATCAATGTGTTCTGCTGCTGGATCAACTGGGTGAGCTCCGGTGGGAAGGCAAATCCGGGGTCACGTCTCGGAGGCATCTGAGGGTTTAGAAAAGATGAGATATAAGAATAGAGGGGGTCTAAAGAGAAAACACTACCCATATGCACATGAGGCAAAAGCAAACAATTCACTTCAATCAATCAAACAAGGGCATACAATCGATCTATCTATCGCAAAAGTGCTCGGACTACTATATTTACATGGTGGACTACTAGTACTGATGAGGTGGTCTACTAGAAATATTCTTCGGTTGCAGACTCCATGATATCTGCTCCAGCTCCATCAACATAATCATCATTGCTACTATCTTGTTCCGAGTCGGTGCCGTCGATGATGATGTAGTCTTCTGGGCTAATCTCCTTGGGTTCTTCGTCTTCCTCTACTGGTGTAGGGCCTCCCATAAATATTCCAATCTTCTTGATCAGGTCATCATTCTTCTCCACCAATACTTCAATTTCCTCTTCATAATCTTCATGTGTAGCCTTGAGTTCTTCCTCCAGTTCCTTGATTCTAGTCTTAGCCTTCTTCAAATCTATCATGTCGGCGCACATCTGGTTCTCCTGTCGTCGAATGTGCTGGTTTAGCTCCTGGACAAAAGCTGCGATTGATCTATCCTTCCTGGTGCTGATCATCTCCCAGTGTTCATCTCGACGCCCATAGATCTGGTAGATAGTATCCTTGAGGTCATTGCGGTAGACTTCTCCAATGCGTCCCATGGTGATGTGAGCTGCCATGCTTTGTCCTAGACTCCAAGTTGGTGCATCAAAAGAAAACTCTATGGGCTCAGTGACTGG
The DNA here is from genome assembly GCF_018294505.1 of Triticum aestivum. Lineage (NCBI taxonomy): Eukaryota > Viridiplantae > Streptophyta > Magnoliopsida > Poales > Poaceae > Triticum > Triticum aestivum. The sequence goes on from NC_057797.1 coordinate 339,914,999, forward strand.
CATGAACGTCCTTCCTGGAACTTGAACTTGAATCATCCAGTGTTCTTCTTCAGGTAAAGCGGCGTTGTAGGTTCTGGTGAAGCTTGGTACTCCTATGTTCAGGTATCTAGTGACTTCCTTCAAGTGACATCCAAAGGGTGTATCTTCATCCGGTTGCGTGAACTTGTTCCTTGCATCCACCATCCTAAAGAGTAGAAAAGATGAGAGGTCAGAAGGGAAGAGAGTGAATAGTGATCTAGGTCCTTTAGCTTAGTGGTCATGTCCTACAGTTAGCGTGTGCTCTGATACCATCTCTGTAGCGACCAGACCTCAAACAGTCTGATCTCTGTGCTCCGGTGTCATCTCTGGATCAGTAATGCTGACACCACATAGTACTCGAAGGATTTATAGCAGAGTAGCAATCACAAACTTATTACATCGAGTGTTTCAACAAAGAACTTATTACAATAAATATGGCTTAAGGCCATCTAATAACGATAACAGCGGAAGGCTTGGAAAATAAGTGAGTCCATCAACTCCAATGGCATCACTGAGTATAGAACCACGACCTAAAAACTCTTTAATCATCGTCTGAAAAGTCTGCAACATTAACATTGCAGCCCGAAATGGGTCAGAACATGGAATATGCTGGCAATGTAACACACCGAGAGTAATGGAATGAAACAGCTATACTATATGCATATCTGGCTGGTGGAAAGCTCTATGGTTACAGTTTTGCGTAAAGCCAATTTTTCCCTACTTCAAAGAAATAAATTTAATTACTATCATGGTGGTTGTTAAACATTGAGAATGGTTGATAGCATTCTCAATCCCAATTAAGCATCATCATTAAACATAACCCAACAAAATTAATTTAGAGTAACATGTTGAGATTCACATGATAATCCAGGTACTAGATATTCAAGATGTCCATAACCGGGGACACGGCTAACCATGATTAGTTTATTACACTCTGCAGAGGTTTGCACACTTTCCCCACAAGACTCGATCGCTTCCGTTTGGTTTCTCGCACTACATGGTGTTTGAGAAGACGGATGACCGAGACATAGTCTTTCAGAAGCGCTAGCACCTTACGATCGGGTAGACCGTACCAACCTACATCCCCTACATCTGCTAGTCTACCACTGTAAGAGTTCGCACAACTTAGTCAACTATGCTAGAGCCCATAATAGCTTGTGGCTGCACACGGAAGTTTCTAGTATGAATAGTCTCATGATCCCTTTGAGCCTGGGTGGTGGTCCAAAAGAAAACAGGCAAGTCCTGGAATACCCAGGTGCCTCAATCCACCCAGATGTGTGTTTAAGTTGCCACCTTAGATAAACCATTAATTAATAAACTCACATCTATCATGGATATCTCTCACCCAATCCACGTCTACTAGCATAGCATGGTATAATAAGAAAATGTAGAAGTAACTCCCAAAGGTTTAATAATAAACAGGTAATAGGTACTACCTCATCTACTTCCCATCCCACATTTTAATTAGATCCTAATCATGAAATGTGTGAAGATTGATCTAATGCAGTAAAACTGCGTAGTAGAAAAGGTATGATCAAAGTGTTACTTGCCTTGCTGATGATCCGCGAAACCTAGAGATTCGAAGTAACAAGCGGCGCACTCCGGGTATTCTATCACAGACAAACAAACAAGCATACAATAAGTACTCATCTAATGCACAGGTAAACCTCAAATAAGAGATCTAACCAGAAGGTTCAACTTAAGAACTCCGGTTGGCAAAAAGAATCAAATCGAGCGAAGCAACGAAAGATGAATGGCGAAAGAAAACAACTTTGTTCTAGTAATCTGGATCTAGGGCAAATTTTACAGTAGCAAAATCTTGTTTAAGTTGGTTAAACGGATAGAGGGTTTCGAGACGAAACTCTAGGCGCTTGAATCGCCTGATTCCGATAAACGAGCGAAAAGTTATACTAAAACGAAAATCGGATCAGGAATCGCGATCAGAAAAATCGAGGATTTAATCTGAGAAAAAGAAAAACGACGAACGCTGATTTTTTTTCGGCACGGAAAATGAGGCGCGACGAACCTCGACGGCGGGATTCCGGCGGTGGCGGCGGACGACGGCGGCGGTGCGGCGTGGCGGCGGCGGCTAGGGCGAGGCGGCGGCTGTGCTGGGGGCTGGCTAGGGTTTCCCTCGGGGTGGGCTACCCCGGCTTATAAAGGCCCCCCTCGGGCCGGAGTCCTAGTCGGACACGGCCCGTAGGTCGGTTCGTTTTTTTTAATTATTCCGCTCGGAAGAAAAATAAAAAGAAATACTAAACGGACACCAAAAATTCCGAAATAAATTTTCGCGGGCTTCTAAAATCAGGCCTCACAAGGTGAACATTTATTTGGGACCTAAATGAAATTTTGAAAAACACACATTTTTCCTAAATTCAAATAAAACACCGAAAAACTCCGAAATAAAATCTTATTTGATTTTGTTATTAAATCCTCAATATTTCTTTATTTTGGGAAAGTCATTTTATTCCCTCTCTCATATTTTTGTAATAGAAATAATTGATGATAAAATAAATAAAATCAAATGATCCTATTCTCAAAATTCGAGAGAACTCAAATATGAAAATAACGAAATGCCCAACTCTCTCCGTGGGTCATTGAGTTGCGTAGAATTTCTAGGATCAACCAAAATGCAAAATAAAATATGCTATGCAATGATGATCTAATGTATAACATTCCAAATTGAAAATTTGGATGTTGCAGGGAGGACCCCACCTTCTATCTTATGTCACGCTCCCATCGCACTTTCTTTTGAACCGGTATCTCAATTGAGTTACCGGAACCGATATGTTGCCGTGGCATTATTGTCAGATTCGTTGCCGTGGCCCCCTTTTCCTTCCGCCATGGCGACAATGCCCCATAATATGCTTATGTCAACTTTTAATATAAAAAATTGCATAAACTTGCACATGTCATCCGCATCATGATAACAACATTTAAAATGGTTAAAAGTGTTGTTTGCTTAAATTACTAAATGCACATGAGGTTTTACCGGAATTGTTGTTTGTTGTTTCCGGCCTCATTTAAACTTGCCTAAATAGATAATTTTTTATGCTTCTTCTCTTGCCATGTTAACCAACATTTAATTTTGTTGAGTACCTAGCCGCGAGTGAACTAAATAATTGATGTGGTGTTCCGTCAATATGCAACCCGTTGCATATTGAACTCCACTTAATTTGTAGTATTGTTTGTGGCACTTTGCCATGCCATGCCTCTTTAAACCGGACATGCATCACACTTGATTGTGCATCATGCCATGTTATGTGGTGGTTGTTTACTATGTTGCTTGGTTCTTTCCGGGTTGCCTCTCTCGTTAGCTTCGGTTTCGTTCCGGAGTTGTGAGGACCCGTTCGACAACGTCCGTTTGTCTTCTTCATGGACTCGTTCTTCTTCCTTGCGGGATCTCAGGCAAGATGACCATACCCTGGAAATCACTTCTATTTTTGCTTGCTAGTTGCTCGCTCTGCTATGCCGCGATACCTACCACTTGCTATATCATGCCTCTCATATTGCCATGTCAAGCCTCTAACCCACCTTTCCTAGCAAACCGTTGTTTGGCTATGTTACCGCTTTGCTCAGCCCCTCTTATAGCGTTGCTAGTTGCAGGTGAAGATGAAGTTTATTCCATGTTGGAACATGGATATTGTTGGGATATCATTATTACATATATTGTTTACTTTAATGCATCAATATACTTGGTAAAGGGTGGAAGGCTCGGCCTTATGCCTGGTGTTTTGTTCCACTCTTCCCTCCCTAGTTTCTGTCATACCGGTTTTATGTTCCTTGATTTTGCATTCCTTACGCGGTTGGGTTATAATGGGAACCCCTTGACAGTTCGCCTTGAGTAAAACTCCTCCAGCAAGGCCCAACCTTGGCTTTACCACTTGCCACCTAAGCCTTTTTCCCTTGGGTTCTGCAGACTCAAGGGTCATCTTTATTTTAAACCCCCGGGCCAGTGCTCCTCTGAGTGTTGGTCCAAACTAGAGCACCGTGCAGGGCCGTCCCTTGGAAACTTGGGTTACGTTGGCTCCTATACGCTTAGATTATCCGGTGTGCCCTGAGAATGAGATATGTGCAACTCCTATCAGGATTTGTCGGCACAGCGGGTGGCTTTGCTGGTCTTGTTTTACCATTGTAGAAATGTCTTGTAACCAGGATTCCGAGTCTGATCGGGTCTTCCTGGGAGAAGGAATATCCTTCTTGACCGTGAGAGCTTGTGATGGGCTAAGTTGGGACACCCCTACAGGGTTTTGAACTTTCGAAAGTCGTGCCCGCGGTTATGGGCAGATGGGAATTTGTTAATATCTGGTTGTAGAGAACTTGACACTTAACTTAATTAAAATGCATCAACCGCGTGTGTAGTCGTGATGGTCTCTTTCCGGCGGAGTCCGGGAAGTGAACACGGTTCTTGTGTTATGCTTGAACGTAAGTAGTTTTAGGATCACTTCTAGTTCACGACCGTGCTTAGCTTCTCTTCTCACTCTTATTAGCGTAAGTTAGCCACCATATACGCTAGTGCTTGCTGCAGCTCCACCTCACTACCCTTTCCTACTCATAAGCTTAAATAGTCTTGATCTCGCGGGTGTGAGATTGCTGAGTCCTCGTGGCTCACAGATACTTCCAAAACAGTTGCAGGTGCCGATGTTGCCCGTGCAGATGACGAAACTGAGCTCAAGTGGGAGCTCGATGAAGATCGTGTTCGTTGTGTTGTTTCCTTTCCAGACGATCAATAGAGGAGCCTAGTTGGGGCGATTGGGGACCTAGCATTAGGGGTTATCTTTCTTTATTTGGTTCCGTAGTCGGACCTTGATTGTATTCTGGATGATGTAATGCTATATTTATGTATTGAGTGAAGTGGTGATTGTAAGCCACTCTTTATCCCTTTCTTATTCATTACATGGGATGTGTAAAGATTACCCCTCTTGCGACATGCCTACCATGCGGTTATGACTCTAAGTCGTGCTCCGACACGTGGGAGATATAGCCGCATCGTGGGTGTTACACGTTCATCTTTTGTTGTTGCAGGAGGCGCATGGAGGAGGATTAATGGGACACTTTGGCGTGAAGAAGACAGAGGACGTACTTGCTACTCATTTCTTTTGGCCAAAGATGAGACGGGATGTTGAGCGTTTTGTTGCTCACTGCACTACATGTCAAAAAGCTAAGTCACGACTCAATCCTTATGGTTTATATATGCCTTTGCCTGTAGCTAGTGTTCCTTGGGAGGATATATCTATGGACTTTGTTTTAGGTTTACCTCGAAAAAAGAATGGGAGGGGTAGCATATTTGTTTTCGTAGATAGATTCTCGAAAATGACACACTTTATACCATGTCATAAAAGCGATGATGCTGTTAATGTTGCCGATTTGTTCTTTCGTGAAATTATTCGCTTGCATGGTGTGCAAAATACTATTGTTTCAGATTCTGATACTAAATTTCTTAGCCACTTTTGGAGATGTTTATGGGCTAAGTTGGGGACTAAACTGCTTTTTAGTACTACTTCTCACCCCCAAACTGATGGACAAACTGAAGTAGTCAATAGAACATTGTCTACTATGCATGGGGCTGTTTTGAAGAATAATAAGAAAATGTGGGAAGAATTCTTGCCTCATATTGAATTTTCTTATAATCGTTCATTGCATTCTACTACTAAGATGTTCCCTTTTGAAATTGTGTATGGTTTCCTACCTCGTGCACCTGTTGATTTGTTGCCTCTTCCATCTTCGAAGAAGGTTAATTTTGATGCTAAAGAACGTGCTAAATTGATTTTAAAAATGCATGAGTTAGTTCCGAAAACATTGAGCATATGAATGCTAAATATAAAGTTGCTGGAGATAAGGGTAGAAAACATGTTGTGTTTGCACCTAGAGATCTTGTTTGGTTACATTTGTGTAAGGATAGATCTCCTAATTTGCGCAAATCAAAGATAATGCCACGTGTTGATGGTCCTTTTAAGGTGTTAGAGAAAATAAATGATAATTCATATAAACTTGAGCTGCATGCAGATTTTGGGGTTAGTCCCACTTTTAACATTGCAGATTTGAAGCCTTATTTGGGTGAGGAAGATGAGCTTTTGAAAGGATCAAGAAGAGGTGTCTAGAGGGGGGGGGGTGAATAGACTCCTAACAAAGAAAAGTTGCAGTTTTTATTTTCTTCAATTTAAGGTAGAGTTTTAGCACAAGTTTAAACATCGACAATACATTCAAGCAAGCATGGCAAGAGTATATGAGCAGCAGAAAGTAAAGCATGCAATTTGCAAGAAAGTAAACAGATGGGATTGGAGTGTGCAAACGCAATTGGAGACACGAAGATTTTTGGTGTGGTTCCGATAGGTGGTGATATCGTACATCCACCTTGATGGAGACTTCAACCCACGAAGGGTAACTATTGCGCGAGTCCACGGAGGGCTCCATCCACGAAGGGTCCACCAAGAAGCAACCTTGTCTATCCCACCATGGCCATCACCCACGAAGGACTTACCTCACTAGGGTAGATCTTCACGAAGTAGGCGATCTCCTTGCCCTTACAAACTCCTTGGTTCAACTCCACAATCTTGACGGAGGCTCCCAAGTGACACCTAACCAATCTAGGAGACACCACTCTCCAAAAGGTAATAGACGGTGTGTTGATGATGAACTCCTTGGTCTTGTGCTTCAAATGATAGTCTCCCCAACACTCAACTCTCTCTCACAGATTTGGATTTGGTGGAAAGATGATTTGAGTGGAAAGCAAGTTGGAGAAGGCTAGAGATCAAGATTCATATGGTTGGAATGGAATATCTTGACCTCAACACATGAGTAGGTGGTTCTCTCTCAAAAAATGTATGCTGGAAGTGTAGGCATGTTCTGATGGATCTCTGCTTGAATGAAGAGTGGGTGGAGGGGTATATATAGCCTCCACACAAAATCTAACCGTTACACACAAATCACCAAACTCGGTGGGACCAAATAATGAAACTCGGTTGGACCGATTTAGTTCAAAATGTGACCGTTAGACATTTCGGTGGGACCGATATGATCAACTTGGTGGGACCGATGTGCTAGGGTTAGGGTAAAACCTCGTCTTGGTTTGACTGATTACGCAAACTCGGTGAGACCGATTTTGGTAATAAGCAAAATAGAGAGTTGGTCAAGCAAACTCGATGGGACCGAGTGCATATCTCGATGGGACCGAAATTATTGCAATAGGTAACAGAGAGTTTGCAAGCCCATCTCGGTGAGACTGAGATCCCATCTGTGAGACCAAATTGATTAGGATTTGTGGCAGTGGCTATGTCAAGGAAACTCGGTGGCGCCGGATAGAAAGTTTCGGTGGGGCCGACTTTGACTTTTTGGTTTGGGACATATGGGGATATGGGAAAGTGGTTGAGGGTTTTGGAGCATATCACTAAGCATTTTGAGCAAGCAAGCCATTAAGCAACACCTCATCCCCTTTTAATAGTATTGGCTGTCCTATGGACTCAATGTGATCTTGGATCACTAAAACTAAAATGTAGAGTCTTGAGCTTTTGAGCTTGAGCCAATCATTTGTCCTTAGCATCTTGAAAGGGTTCCATATCTGCTTGTCCACGCCACTCCATCTGTTGAACTTTTCTGAAATATACTAGATGAAAAACATTAGTCCAACAAGAGATATGTTGACATTAATTACCAAAACCACCCAGGGAGCACTTGTGCTTTCAATCTCCCCCTTTTTGGTAATTGATGACAACATACATCAAAGCTTTAGATAAAGATATAGAAGATAAGAAGTAAAGCTTTGGAAAGACATGTAACATGCATAGGCTCCCCTTACATGTATGCAATAATGTCAATATGAAATGTAAGAGCATGTGAATGCATAATCATGACAGAGCAGGCAAAGTGTTACATGTATCTTGGCTACATGCATCAGAGCAAATGTTATGAATATATGAAGCGTAACTTCATGTTCATGATTCCTTCTTACAAACAATATGTACATTAGCAAGAAATCTTCATGCACATGAGTGTGATGCATATACTTACCTTGTGGTCTTGAGCTGGCTTAGGAGGAGATGAACCTGAGTAAAGACGGTTAGATAACAATGATACATCTAGTAGACAGAGCAAACAAAAGAAGCCACAAGAGTACCAAGATTGGGATGACATGTAGAGTGTGAGTACTGGGTACTCTATTGGATATAGACATGTCCCCAAATGTAAAAGATATGCAATGAATTCAAAGACTTCCTTCCCTAGCAGTCTTTCTCCCCCTGAATCTTGTATTGGATAATGGGAGAACATAGGAAACAAAAATCAGAGCAAAACAGATCATAAACATAAACATAACATAGACATGTCTTTCGCCTCTTAAATACATGTGACTTCTTCTCTTGAACACCAAGCATCTGGGGCCTTTGATGTGATTACCTCTCTCTCCATTTTTCTCTCTCTCCCCCTTTTTGAAGAGAATAAGCTTTGATGTGATCTCTCTCTCCCCCTTTGACATCAATTTCCAAGAAGGGATCTTTTGGAGTGTGAGTCAAAATAGGTTTGGTCCTTGAGTCACAGAGCAAAGCAGCATATAGATTGTGATGCTGGTAGATGACAAGAATCATCGAGTGGAGCTGGAACAAAAATGCAGGAACAAGTGGCAAATTATCTTTTCTGCAGTGAAATCGATGGCACTGAGTTGTGTTCTCCGGTTGCACCGAAAGGATTCGGTTGGACCGTAAGTAGCAAACCGGCATGTCCGAGTTCAACACAGAAAAGGAGCAATAGTCACCTCGGCTCACTAGGCAAAAAGGATCTCCCAAAGATTTGCAAGGAATTAACTTAAGGATTTGCAATGAATTGGATGCAGGGAATGCAGAACAAAAAACAAGGAAAAAGAAAAGAAATCTAGATGAACGGAAACAAATATTCAAGAGATAAATGCAAGAATACAGAGAAACACTACAGAATCTAGAATTGGGCAGTGACAAAGTCACCTATGTTAGAGTATATTGACTGAGGAGTCAAGTGAGAACACTTGATCATAGGTCATACTCATCGTTTAAGCTCAAAATGGGGTTAGCATTTTTCGTTTAAGCTTTTGATGTATTCGCATCTTGTTGAACTGCTTTGACCCATGACTGGGAGTAAAGCTTCTCTAAGATGGAATATCATACATTGGGTGGTGGTGTTGAACTTGATGATGCAGTTGAACCTGTGTGGGATGCCCAAGGTTGATGAAGCGCATCAATGGT